>NC_056750.1:485637981-485877981 GCF_019279795.1 Protopterus annectens | reverse complement strand
CAGACAACTGCACAACAAAGGGAAAAAGTCACTCATTGCAGATAAGAAATCTTACTTTTCAGAGCAACTAACCAATCATAAAAACAACCCAAAAACATTTTGAAAGGCCATCACATCATTTTTCACCCCTGGTTCAACACAACCCCCACCCAATGCGCAGACAAAACTCCAGCTGAAGTGGGCAATATGTTTAATACCCATTTCATTAATAGCATAACTAAACTGATTACAAGCCATAACTCTAGTACAAACTCAACCTATGTAAAAAACTACAATAACACCTCTTCCACCATAAACAAAAGCGCTCAGATCTACAATGTCAAACACTCCATTTGTCTCTGCAGCCAGTAATTACTACATTAATTCATCAATTACTCTTCAAAATGAAACCCTCCTCATTGTCCTCTGATAATTTGCCACCAGAATACATAAAACTCACTGCTGACTCAAAAGCTTATCCAATACGTATATTCATCAATCAATTTATTATGGAATCATATGTCCCCACCCTCTGCAAAACATCCATTGTAACCCCTTTGCACAGAGGAGGTAAATCCCATAAACTAACAAATTATAGACTCATCTCTGTCCTTTCCCCTCTATCCAAACTGCTTGAAAAGTGCATACACATACAATTGCTAAACCACCTTACACATAATAATCTCCTTATACCCATCCAGCATGGCTTTAGGCCAGCACACAGTACAACAACTGCACTTACCTCTTTCACAGACATAATCAACAAAGCTAGGGAATCCAATTTATATACCTCTGTAGCACTATTAGATTTGTCAAAGACCTTTGACACAGTCTCTCATGGCAAACTACTTCATCAACTATCATCAGTAGGCTGTTCTGTACCCACCAGACATTGGTTTAACAGCTACCTATCCAATAGAGGAAAAATGTGTTAAGTGGCAAGGTTGCCTATCTCAATATCAAGCTGACAAAACTGGTGTCCCACAAGGATCTATTCTTGGACCCCGCCTTTTTAACATATTTATCAATAAGCTACACACTGCCTGCCATCATATTAGATTAATCCAATATGCTGATGACACCACCATTATTGCCTCCTGTCATAACATACCAGACCTTTAGCAGCAGACCCAGGATGCTTTCCCCTCAATAGAATCATGGCTACCAATGCACAATTACTGCTTAATCCCAACAAAACTAAACTTCTACTTTTGACCCCTAAACCAGTCACATCTGATTTTAAAATCTGTTCTATAAACAAAACTAAGATTGAAATTGTAGCAAACACCAAACTACTGGGTATCACCATAGACAATAAACTAACATTTGACCACCACATACATAATGCTATTAAAAAAATCATCTTAAACTAAGGACAGTTTGTAGGCACAAACATTTCATGGACCCAGACATCAAAAGGACAATAGCAAATATCTACCTGCTCCCCCTCTTTTTTACTAATTTACACACAACACTCAAAACCAAACTCCAGCCTTGTTATTACAAAATTTCTAAATTTGCTACAAGTTCATCCCACTGCACACACCATTGCAATACTCTCAAACAGATAAACTGGCTAGAGGTCCCCACTATCCTCACTACCTACAACTCACAATTGCACAAAAATGAATATATAAACCTGACAGCTGTCCTTCCTTACAATTTGTTCTGCATACGTACACTCCCAGCAGAAATCTATACTCATCTGACAAACAACTCAGAGGCATACAGAAACCCAAGAAAAGAACCAGCCAGTATCCTACACGATAGCTAAACTACGGAACAGTCTACCAAGCAATATCACCAGTACAGAGAACACAAATAAGTTCAAAACTAAACTAAAAAACTACTTTTTCTAAATCATGGATCTACACATGCCCTAAAACCAGTAACTAACCTCCAACCTTTTTTTTCCGCTCCCTCCTCCCATCTGTCTCCCAATACTCACAACCTCCTACTACCCATTTCATCTCTTAATATCTCCTCATAGCTATCCCCCTTTCCACACCCCTTCCACTACCCCCCCTTTTCCCCAAAACATTTTATCTACCTACGTTGTACTCCTCTCACTTTCATCTCCACAACTTATAAATATAGTGTGTTTATTATATTGCCTTTCTTCCATCCTAATAATTAAATCTTCATGAAAATATACATATAATGGGACATTAACTGTCTCCTTTGTATCATATGCTTATAATCCTGCTGTAAATAACATCTCCAATTTTATCACCATTATAATTTTGACGTAAAATATAAACTGATGTAATATGTTTTCATTTGTTTTCATATGTTTGTAATTTTGATGTAAAAGGTAAACTAATGTAATATGCCTTCATTATTGTAAGCACTGCTCGAGCTCTTTTCTCCAGGCCTCCTCTGAAAATGGGTCTCTGACCCAGTCAGACTTTCCCTGTAACCAAATGCCAGTACATAAATAAATAAACAAATAATGGGAAATTGTGCTAGACTAGCTTATAACTTCTTATTCAAGAATCATTGACAAATCCAAAAAAATGATGGGAAGGCAAAAGGCCAAATTCAGGGACAATTTATGAATATTACATTAATTAATTTAAAAAGTTAGCAGAACAGCAGGTTGTGTATCAACTTACATTTTTCTGAATAGTAATAATAAGTAGAAAACTCTAACAACAGTCATAACTGTCTGCAATCCTCAATGATTTACCAGGAAAATCAACCATTTTATGAAAGACGAGATAAAAGTATGATCATGGAGATGCTGCAAATCATTGAGAGACGTATGCTGGGCTCCTCAATAGTCTGCTTTAAATGCAGAACAGTAGTTGAAATGGGATTCATTTTTCTAATACTGAATGTGCTATGTATGATATTTAGAACATTATTTACACAGAAGATTAATCAGAGCAATTTATCAGATCCTTTAATTACAGTAATAAGCACTTACCTTCTTGGTTTATGATCAACGACACTTGGCATTCTGGTTAAACAGCACATTTGAAGAATTTGTTTTCCAGTACAGAGTTTACAGCCCAAATGACCTTCATAAGCTTAACACACAACATAAATCTTCTACAAATAACTTGAAAAAGATTGCAGCACCATGTAAACCTGTACCTGGATAAAAACTCTTCAACCTCTAATTAAAAACAAAATTAAACCTAAGCAAATAACCTCAATGAAGAATTGCTTAAATATGGAAGGCTTATGATATGATGTAAATATGTGCACTGCTTACTAGAAGTAGAACTAATTTGCATTGTAATAATGACAATTCGGTTTTGTGGTATAAAGCCTTGAATGACATAAGGATTACAGGTCAAAATATTCAACGCTCATATGAGCTAATGCTTTTTCGGGCTATGAAGAATAATGAACATTGTTTTCACTGTGGTTTTTGCTGGCAGCCTTTTGTATGGGATCTTGATTCATAGGAGTATACTAAGCTAATGGCCACTAGTGTTCTTATAAGCCTAGCTGTGCTGCAGGGTAAGGGAATTTGCCCTTACTCTGCTGTGTGTTATCTCGGCGTTGGTATATATAATTAGCAGGATATGTAAGGGTGCAGGAGGGCTTACCCTCCTATAAAAGAATATTTTTAAGTTTTGTTGTTTTCTGTCATTTTATATTCGATTTTAAATGATCATTCTTTCATTCACTGTTGTGAGTTTTCAATGTTTGAGGACACACCCAGCATAAGATATAGGCAAGTTTCTGGTCAGCACATGGATGCTACCTTAATTCTTATGTAGGTTTATAAGTAAGTCGAATAAATGCAGATTCCAAATCCAAAACGCCATCTTTAGGAAAATAGAAGCAGTAAAAAATGCAATTGCACTTTAAAATGAAATCTCCTAAATAACAGCTCACAATATCTTATGTTTTCATTAAAGATTTATCAATGCCCTGGATTCCTGAGAGTCAAGATGGACTTGTGCAGGACTAGCTGAATCAAAACAGAACAGAGCAGTCTTTCTTGTAAAGTATGGCCTAAACACCCAGAACTGAAATTGTCACATTATAGCTAAGTAGAACTGTTTGTCTATCCAAAGCACACAACATGGCAACAAACTATAAGATGGAGGGAACATTTAGGCAATTCTTGCATCAAAGCCAAAAGAGAGAAAGAGAGACAGAAAGAGAATCAATCGTGTGGTTTGCAACAGGAGCAGAATGAGACAGCGCGGAGCGGTCTTTCAATGGATCAATTTCAACAGCAATCAGCTGAGTTTCAGCAGCATGCCACTCAACTGCCCAAATGTTTGCAGAATGTCCAGATTTTTGCTTCATAGTTTTGGTATGTTGCTGATAAAATGTGTGTTTTTCTGGCAAATCAGTGAGAATTGAATTCACAAAATAATGATAAACTTTTTGAGTTTCAGCGTTCATATTCTTTAGAAAATAAATGGTAATACAAAACCTTTTATTCTAGCAATTCTGTAGGTTTATAACAGCAATATCTACAAATTGTACCTATTGTTGCCCCCCCCCCCATTTGCAATTTGCAAACAGCAATATTTCTCTGCAGCTGACTGTCACGTCAGCCATGTGACCCCAGTCAAATGTACTACAGGTTAATGTCTTGCTGCCTAGGCGCCTGAACCTGAATCACATGTCTCACTCAAAACAGTGGGCACAGTTTTATTTTCCATACCTTGTTTTCACCCAACAATTTCTGCTATTTATTATACAGTGTTATGCTGTTCGATTCTCAGCTAGAGCGTCTTCTGTGTGGAGACATGCGGGAATCGGCTTACCTTCATTGAAGGTTGTGTGTCAGGGCTGGCAACTCGGCAAGTAAAAAATCTACTGCCAATCATTAGCGGACCGGAGTTCCGCTGTGGCGACCCCTAACTGGGAAAAGCCGAAAGACACAACATTATACAGTGTTATGCTATAGCCAATTTAAAACTTCTTATAGCACAGCTGACCAGCCAGTGAAACAAAACCTGTATTTTTATAAATAAGTTTGTTAAAACCAATTTTGCATAGTTTGGATTCTTTATGTTATAATTAAAAGGAAAAAAAATGATAATCATTGAATGGCCAGATTTTTCAGAAAGTATCAATAACTTGGCTTTTTGGTATAACTGGCATACAAGAAAGTAATAAAAGTTAGTTTATACCTAAAATGTCTGCCTCCAGTTCCCAAAAGGACATTATTGGTGTGCATTTGCCTTACTCAGCATCCTCAGGAGCAGTAGCCTCTTTAACAGCTAGTCTTTGTGTCTATTAGCTGGATTCACTTCACAATCTCGAATTTCAGTTTTTTGAGACCATGAAATCGAATCCACACAACACCAAAACACAAAAACTGCAAAATTCAAAACACCTAAAACACAGCACACACCAGAACCCACACATACCACAACACCCACATCACAACATAAACAAACAAAACAACACACATAGCCACAAACCTACAACATAAATAAGCAGGGGGGCAAGCCCCCCTGCACCTTCCGTGTGGGGGGGCCGTGCCCCCCACACACCCTTACTTATATATACTAACTCCACGATCGCACAAACAGTAAACAAAAGCAAAAACACACACATTCTATAGTGCCTCACACACACATCACACATATCAGCACATTCACATACACTCAAACTCCCACCCAAAACACTCACTTACCTGACATAACACCTAAATCCACACTCGGCACCGCACACCATCCACATACATTACGTAGCGTAAAGCCATAAACGCAAATTCGAAATATTCGAATTTGCAATTATGCACTTTTGCTATTTTCAAACTTTGTCTTTATAGTCTCGAGATACTGAAATTCGATGTTTCAGTATTTTTAGATTATAAAGTGTTTCCCTAGTAGCCATACAACAACAGTGGCACTGTAAAGAGAAATAGCACCTTGTTATCATATTCTGTCAAGGACACAGCATGTATGTGTATGACGACTGCCTTCTTGCTGCTGTTGTTGGGAATGGAGAACTGAATGGTATTTAGCAGGATTCTTGATCACTGTGTTAAAATTCTGTCATTGCAAAAATGTATATTACTAAGGGTATTAGATAACCACAGCATCTGACATATATTCAGTTTCTGCTATAAACACCTTAATTCACATATTTTAAAAGCTGACAAACAGGCTAATATGACAGATTCCTAAGTTATAAGACAGACTGTTATTTTCTCATCCTAATGTCTTTTGGTGTTCTGCAAAATAATAACATTTGAATTGTGTAGTCTGATCCAGGGAAATAAGGTTAAATTATTGATGCTTTATTTAACCCTGTGGCATTCTTGAGTGTCCTTAGGTGGCCTGCTTGAAACTGTCATCCCAGTAAGGAAAAGCATAAGGTATTTCTCTTTAACCTTAATGTAAAAGTTCCTGTGTTAAAAGAGTTTACCTTTGCCTAGAGATTTGATTACTGGAGAGATTATGGACAACATCCCAATCAAGTGTCACACCACTTTCTGTATGGAGCTTAGCAGGCTATTCATACTGCAGGTGTAAAGGGGCAAGCTGCATCCCTTCCTGGATGAGGGACAAGCTGGCATGAGCCACTCAGTTTCTAGAGTGCCCATGCTACTAATCAGACACTTGTCTAGGGCAGATTCAAGGCTTTATCCCTTTGTGTCATGGAGCTAGGTCTTGTAAACACTGCTGCATCAGTTTCTATTTCTTATATTTTGTCAAAGAAAATTAACATTTTATAATATTAAAGAAGTAGCAGCCTTTTGATATTAAAATTCCAGTCACTGTAAAAAAATTTGAAAAAATAAATTTGGGTTCATAATCATATGTTTTTAACACAAATCTGCTGGAAGGGCATTTTAGCTATATTCATTGTTAAGTTGGATTAACACCCTCAATTATGTCTTCAGAATGTTAGTTTACTGCTTTTATTTATTATTATTTTGGTGGTGGAAATTGTCTTAACCCCCTTCGGTAATGCTCGATTTGTCATGAACAGGTACTAACAGAATTCCAGTAACTGTTGACACCTTTTGACTTTAATTGCTTAACACTATGTTATTATAAATACTTGTCTTTTTTACATTGTAAAAAACAATAATTGTAAAGCATTTGAAATGCAGAATGGCCATTCTCCCTTTAAAATGTTACTCTTAAATATTACCCTATCATAAAAACAATAATTAATGTTTTCAAGATATTTTGAATTGTGAGTTAGTTCAGATCTGTAAGTAAATTCATAGGTTCATAACAGATTATTAGGCTAACAGCCCTAGAGCCCTTACAAGCCAAGCCATGTTAATCCTGAATTGCCCCAATTGTCCTAGGTTAGATAGGTGACTTTTACAGAGTGAGTCTATGGTAAACATCAATTACCCCTGTCCACGAGAGATGTGGGTGTCACCCGAGGGGTGAATTTGCAGTCACCCATCCATTTATCTAGGTTGTGTTTGAATAGAGTCAGGGAGGAGCTCTACTTCATGTGAATTGGTAGTTTATTCCAGAGGACCAGCAGTCTCTGGGAGATATATCTGTCGCTCCAGCATGTTCTGTTTATGTCACAGGGTATTTTATGATGCCCGGAGTAAGTGACTCTTATGCAGTTTTGATTTGCGGATGTGCAAGATTTCCATTAGGGCCAGGTCAGAAACTACCCTATAGGCCAGGCACAAGTCTCCTATAGGCTACAGAGTATGGTGACAGGGCTTTCAGTCTTTCCACATAAGTCATGGTTTGCAGGTCCTGGATTTTCTGAATGAGCAAAGGGAGCATTGTACTCATTTAATGGTCTTTACAAGGGTAGATTACAGTGGAGTTGTCATCTCTAGACCCAGATGTAATACCCTTACTTGTGAGATATGCAATATAGAAAACTTTCCTAACCACTTTGGAAACTTGGTTGTCAAAGTTCAGATTGTTATCAACCTGTGTACCCAAATCTCGTACTATTGGAGTTGGACTTGGAGGGGGGGGGGTGCTATCAATATTGTAAATGTCAGGGAATTCCACTTTCCCAAAGGAAATGATAATGCATTTTTTGTGTTTAGTTTTAATCCATGGCTTTGGCACCAATCAATCAATTATCTGCATTAGCCCTTCCTGCAGTATGTTAACATCATTAGCACTCAATGATTGCATCCAATTTGCACTCATCAAGTGAACTTGTTTAACCAAAGGCCATCTGCATTTGCCTAGACTTTCTAGAAATAGATTCCAAACGGTAACAAGCCCAGCACAGATCCTTGTGGTATGCCACTAATGATTGGTCTACTGTTAGTGGAGGAGTCACCAACTTTGACAGTATGTGTTCTGTCTGTGTGCTAAGTGGCTACTCATCTGGTGATGTAAGGATTAGTCCTCAGCAGGAAGAGTTTCTCTATAATATCTGAGTGGTGGATTATGTCAAAGGCCTTGATTAGTTCAAGGTAGGTGGTATGCACTATCTTTCAATCATCCAGGGCTTTGGTGACTTTCTCAAAGAAGTCTAACAGGTTTAACAAGCATGATCTACCCTTAATGAAGCCAAACTTGGTTGGGTTTAGGACCTGAAGGTGGCCTATCTCCTTGTTGATAAGGTCCATGATGATTCTTTCCATGGTCTTGCAGATGAGGCTGGTTAGGCTTATGGGTATATAGTTCCCAGGCCCCCTTTGTTCAAGGGGATAACTGTTGCTGTTCTCCACTATGCTGGAACATAGCCAGTTTTTAGGTTGTGGGGAAAGAAGACACACAATGGGTCCACTAGGTCCTGTTCTACATTGTTTAATAAGCAATCTGGGATGTTATCTAGTCAAGAAGATCCAAAGTCACACAAGGAATGCTGAGAACAAATCACTTGGTTCATATAAGCGTTTTCAGTGGCAGAGGTTTAGCTTCTCTGCATACCTTAAAATGGGGATAGTCCCCCGTGGACTAAGAATATTGAAAATGCCATCTTATGGGAATGTGTACCCTGAACTCCTCAAAAGGTGGCAGCAAATGAATTTGAAGCTAAGCTTAGACTATATGTCACTAATGAATGAGTATTTTATGTCTGTTGAGCAAGATTTAAAGACTGAAATTATCAAATTAGATGAAGAGCTGAAATCACTTGTATGTTTTTCAGAGATGATACCTAAATATAACCATCTATTTATTAAAGTTCGTGAATTAGATGACAAGCTTGAACTAGTTAAGAAAAGAAAACTTTCTCGAGACATTAATGATTTCAGAGTGGGTCACATCTTCTCTTGGCCCAGGAATGACCCAAGAGAATCAACTATGGTAACATCTAACAAAAATCACAATGCAAAAACTTTTGCTGGCACTTCTATTAGGGCGCTAGATGTATTTCAGCCCCTTGATTCAAATTTGACTGTTGGCGCCAATTCTATACAAACAGACACTGTCACTTCAACTCCTTCTGAGTCTGTAACCATTGCCTCTTCTAGTAGCGTTAACACTGACGCTGTAATGACGTCCGCTATGGACACCTCATCAACTGCTGCCTTGAACCTGGTATCGGATGTGCAGCATGCTAGTAAAAAAACGCATCAGTCGACTTTAAACTTCACAGAGAAGCGGTTTCAGTTAGAGAAACCGGAACGTGTGCAGGACTCTTTAAACAAGAGGGAACCATTATCGATGAAGCAAGAGACTTCCTCAATGAAACGCAAGTACGACAGTCCGTTGAGACAGGGCAAGAATGCCCGCAAGTAGTGAGAGGTATTCTTAACCTCTCATCCTTTGTTTTGAGTGATTCTCATGTGTCCCTTCTTTCAAAAGGACTGAGTTTCATACCTATGACTAATTTAGATTTAGTTGATATTATTACCGACTTGAAAATGTTTGTGAGAAATTTAAATTTAAAAATTTTGTTTAATGTTAGTACTGCTCTAATAACATTCCTAGAAAACGTAGTGTTTTTATACCTGTGAATACACCTATTACTACTGCCTTTTGCAATGTCTGTGAAGCTGATTTTAGGCAACAGTTTAATGTCTGTGATAGAAAATTTACTTATAATTTAACCTATGAGCAACATCTTGCCTTGCAGAATCTCAAAAGGAATAGTGAAATCATCATTAAGCAGGCAGATAAGGGTGGAAGTATTGTGATTATGGATAGAGCTTGCTACAATTCATCAATGGATAAGCTAGTAATGGATACTTTGTCCTTTAAAAATTAGTTTTCTGGATGTAAAGAAACATATTACTGACGTTAATTTACATGTTTATGACATGCAATTTAATAATAATATAAGTTAGGAATTAATAAACTTTTTATGAGTACCCTGTCCATCTATACCTGAGTTATACGGACTTCAAAAATACATAAGTGTTTGTTAGACCTCCCATGAGACCCATTGTTTCTGGTAATGGGTGGGTAACCGAACCTGCTTGGTTTACCTTCAGAAACAATTGTTTCCTTTTTTAGATAAATGTAATTATGTTTTGAAAGATACTGGTGATTTTCTCTTCAAACTTTCAAAGTGGTATTACAGTGAACCATGTAATCTGAATGATTTTCTATTTGTCACCTTAGACATTGTGTCGTTGTTCACTGTTATCCCTAATTGATGGCATAGAGTCCATCAGGAAGTTTTTGACTACTGAAAAATCCTTAGTTAGTGAATCTATTCAAAATATATGTCAATTGTTGGACCTAGTACTTAGCCATAATGTTTTTATTTTCAATCAACAACCGTATCTGCAGGTCAACGGGGTCGCCATGGGCACCCCCGTGGCCAATACATATGCAAACCTTGTACTGCATCAGTGGGAATTAGACAATTTGCATGATGGAAAAAATTTTTTTGACACACGTGTTGTGTTCTATCAATGGTTTGTTGATGATTGTTTTTTAATTTGGAGTGGCTCTAGGGACAGCTTAGAAGAATATCTTGTACACTTGAACAACACGACATCATTTTTGAAGTTTAAGTCAACCATTACTAGTAAAGAGGCTTCCTTCCTTGATGTTAACATCTTTTACAAGGATGGATTATTGGGCACTTCTGTTTTTAAGAAGGAGACATATGTGGGTAGATATGTGCATGCGGACAGCATGCATGCCCCCCATGTCTTTCGAGGTGTGATTAAGTCTCAATTTATTCGAGTGAGTAGGCTCAACACAGACGATATTCTCTTTAATGAACAGTTAAATGATACATTTAAGGATTTTGTTGATTGTGGCTATGCATTGTCTATTTTAAATGAGATGAAGAATCAGGTATTTAACAACAGGCATTCATTATATGCCCCATATTTCAGGAATTATAATCTTACGAACCCTGATGTTGTGATAAATCAAGTTGTAAACCCTACTGTGCAAAGATTTAGATATGTGACTGGTTTTGCAAGTAAGGTCTCCCTTGTTAAGCGCACTATCTATAAGTATTGGCCTATTTTAATGGCATCCCCTGAACTTACAAAGTTGTTAGGTGATAAGCCATTCTTTAGCTTTAGGAATATAAAAACCCTCAAAAGTATGCTATGCTATAAAGATTTTCACCCTCCCTTGAATTTATGCTTTGATAGACCCATCTACTCTACATCTAATTTTGGTACATATGCATGTCTAAACTGCTCCTGTTGTTCGGACTTGATCAGATATGTGGAATCTAATAGTTATGTGCATACGATCACACACCATACATATACATTTTCTGTAAGAGCTACTTGTACCACTACCAATGTGGTGTACATGGCGTCATGTTCTGTATGTCCTGCATACTACATTGGTAAGACTACGCGTAGACTTAAGGACAGGATTATTGAACACAAGTCAGAAATCAGGAGGCAGTATACTCGAAATGCCTTGTATAAGCATATTGAGACGTGTGGGGACAGGCATACATTTAGATTTAGAGTTATTGATTTGGTGATTCCCTCACTCAGATGTGGTGATATTAATAATTTTCTTGAAACTAAAGAATATCAATGGATAGTACGTTTGGGAGCTGATAGTCCTCCTGGCCTTAACAGTACAGTAAGCATTAAACCTATTCTTGTTGGATTACAACGTAGGTTGAAATGATATTTTTATCAACCTGTGCACATGAGCATGTTTATACATTGATGTTAATAAGTGCATCTGTTGTGTACATGTATGTGTACACCTATGTTTTAATGTTTTTAGAGTTTGTATTAAACATATAGGTATATATGTATATTTTTATATTTTTATAATTAAGCATATATATGTGCTAGATTTAGATTCATATTGCTTTGAAATTTGATCATATATATGCATATGTGTAGCTTCTTTTTTAACAAATGCTTTTTTGCAGTATGTTTCTTTAAATAATTTTTAAATTGTACATTTGAATAGGTCATGTGACTTTGGCTGCAGTCACATGACTGTTAGGCCTGTATAAAAGCAGTTGCTTTGTGTATATGTATGTATTTAGTATTGAGAAAGGGTTCATACCCGAAAGCTTTGCGTTATAAAGTGATTTGTTCTCAGCATTCCTTGTGTGACTTTTTATGTTATCTAGTCAAGCCAATTTTTGACCTTGGAGAGCACAGATATGACCTGTTCTCTTGAGATGATAGGCTGAGAAATGGTGTCAGGTATGCTTTTGGGTATGGCTGGTGGGGACAGGGTGGAGGGTAGAGTTTGTACCAAATCTGTCAACTAACAGATTGGCAATTTCATCTGGTATAGTATGAGGGGCACCATCCATTCCTAGTTTGGCACATAGCTGGGTATTCCCTTTCAGATTTCAGACATAGTTAAAGAATGCCCTATGATTCTCCTTATTAACTAGGGATGTTATTTTAGCTTTGTAATTAGCTTTGGAGGAATTGACAAGACTTCTGATTTGCTTGTTTAAACTGTGAAGGGAATTCTTCCACTGTTGGGTCAGTTCCCTCTTGTATTTATACATAAGTTTCTTCCTTTTGTTATGTAAACTGTTTATACTTCAGGTCCACCAAGGTGGCTTGTTTTTTTCGAGAGGAACTGGTTTTGATTCAGTCAGGTACACCTGAGTCTACACACGTAAGTGCTTATAAAGGGTATTTGCGTGGACCTCACAGGGGATAATTGGCTAGGCTTAAAATGGCTCACAAGGGCAGTTAGCTTAGTACTAATCTATAAACCTCTGCATAAGCATCATTGTTGCTTGTGGTTGAGGGGGGTTTGAAACTTCTTATACCACTGCTTAGTAGTTTGCTTTGAAAATTTTTTTTTAATTTTCTTTTTTGTTCCTGAAGGGGTGTCAGGCCCAATAGTTATGTCCAATGAGACTGATTTATGGTCCACTTTTACCAGGGATGCCATTATTTGATGGGGAGGAGTGCAGTGATCCCTCATGTTGGTGAGTACTGTGCCTAGGACATTTGAACCCCTTGTGTGGGTGCTGACTATCTCTTCCAGAGCATTTGTATTGACAAAGTCCAGGAAGTATGTTTTCCAGTCAATGGAAAGATAGTTGAACTTTCCCATGACCAAGTTGTTAGGCACTGTGGCAAGTGATTCCAGTAAGTCCAGTTTTGTAGTGTGCTTTTCTTGATTCACGGTGGGGAACCTATAGCTAACAATGATGTCGTAGGATATTTTGCCTATAGTAAATTGGACATGGAGTAGTTTGCGAAAGGTGTACTGTTTGATCATTCTTAAGGTGTACTTGGCGTTAATGAAGATGGATACACCTCCACATTTGTTTCTTTCATGCTCATTTTGAGGTTTGAATGTATGGGTAGCATTGTAGCCTTGCATGGCTGGGGAGTTCTCCCCAGCTTTGAACCATGTCTCAGTCACTGCACTGAAGTCAGCATCCAAGCTGAGGAATGCTTCCAGGGAGTGCAGTTTCCTGTTTAGATTTCCAGCATTAAGCAGCAGGACCTTGAGTTTATCTCAAGAGGATTTTGTTATATTGAAAGTTTTGTTGTTTTGGCATTGCATAAAAAAGTCACTATAGGGGAGGCAAGTGCCTTTGCCAGTATCTAAAAGCCTAGAGTAGACAGGTGTAGACCATCTCTGGCAAAGCAGCTTGGTCTGCTGATCATATCCTTCCAAGCTGACAGATGTTTCCATCTGGACTGCCTCCAGAAGCTAAGCCAGTTGTTGAAGTTAATCATTTTTTGTTTGTATTGTGGCATGATCCTGGGTGAAGGTAGAATGCTCCTTAGGGCTAGGGCCATACCTGCCTGGGACACATAATCTGAGAGTTCAGTCATCTCTCTCTTCATATAGTCCAGAGAGGTATGTCTCAGGTCATTCACCCCAACATGGACTATGATGGAGTCATAATAGTTTTATTATTTATTTATTTTTATTTTATTTTACATTTGTTAACCGGGAGAGTCCGACTGGATACATGTCCATTTTCAGCGGAGGCCCGGGGAGAAAAGCTCCAAGTACATAACAGACATATGAACATTGTTAATGCAAAAAAAGGAAGATAGTTGAGTTCTAAATACAATATAAAGATACATCACATCTTGGGAAAAAAAAACAACAGCAGCATATTAAAAAAAACATAGGTCAGTTACAAAGGCGAGGCGCCTTGTTAAAAAGCGGTTAAGGATAAATGATCGTGGTTAATCAGGTTTGGAACAGGGACATTACCAGAGAGTATTGAGATGGGGTTTAAGCTTTTTTTTGAATTGTAGGAGTGAGGGTTCTGAGGTGAGCATGGTCGGTAGGGAGTTCCACATTTTACCTACAAAGTTTGAGAATAGAGAATCCCCAGCAGAATTATTGGCTTTGGTAGTTTGAGCTAAGATCTTATTGGAGGAGCATAAAGATTGCAGGTTAATATAGGGGTGAATGATGTTTTGCAGAGCTGGTGTTTTCTCTGGGTGATACAGTATCTGGTGAGCCATTTTGAGTTGGTTGAAATGGAGTTGGCTGGAAAACTCTAACCACCCTAGTTGCTTCAAGTTAGTGCAGTGGTGCGTTCTAAAGGTGGAATTTGTGGCAAATCTAGCTATGTGATTGTAACAAGAAGCAAGTTTGTTAAGGGTTGTCTTGTTTAGGTTTGTAAAGAGGGAGGCATAGAAAAGAGTTGATAGTAGGTGTGTGCTGGCAATTGTAATTTTAGCGTGAGGAGTGAGAAAGTGTTTTACTTTATAGAGAGAGCCAAGCTTTTTATTGACGGTTTTGATGGTAAGATTGAAATGGGTGTCAAATTTAAGGAGTTATCAATGGTAACACCTAATAGCTTTGTGTGAGCTTCTGGTGATATAGTGATTCCATTGGAGGATGTAATAGAGAAGGTGGGGAAGAGTCTTGTTAGTGGGTGAGAAAGTAAGTAGTTTTGTTTTGTTGGGGTTGAGAACTAGTTGTCGACTTGAGAACCATTTTTCTATTAGGTTGAAGGTGTCTTGGGTTGAAGCAGTGAGGTCTGCCAGGTTGGAGGCAGTGCTGATGATAGTCGAATCATCTGCATATTGCATGCATGTGGCATGGGGGGTGATTGTGGGCAGGTCATTTAACAAAGATGGTGAAGAGAAGAGGGCCAAGAATAGATCCTTGGGGAACTCCAAGTGTAACAGGTAGGCATGTAGATAATTTGTCCTGCCATAGAACAGCCTGTTGCCTATTGGACAGGTAGGATTGGAACCATTTCAGCGTGGAATTGCTGAGTGATAGTTTTTTTAATGTATGGAGGAGTTGAATGTGGTTCACCATATCAAAGGCCTTGGAGAGGTCTAAGAAAAGAGCAGATGATAGTTTATTATTGTTTCTGAAGTTATTGATGGTATTTGAAAAGGATAGTAGGGCTGATGTGGTACTGTGATTTGGCCTGAAGCCATGTTGGGAGTTAGCTAGAATTTTATTTTTGGTGAGGTGTTCCAATAGTACTTGTTGTTGAGTGACTTTAGTGCTTGTGTGACTTGAGGAATCCTGGCACCTTACAGGAAGCTGACGGTGCCTCTGTCCTTGTACACCCTGTCTCACTTTGCAGTCACCAATGACCAAAACATTAGGTTTAGAAGTGTTTTGACTTAAGGGCTTATTTGCTGAGATACCGGTGTGTGCTTGTTAATATTTATTTATTTGACATTTATTAACCAGTTAGTCCGACTGGGCAGCATCTCTTTTTCAGTGGAGGCCCAAGTAGAAAAACTAAAAAATAGTTGTTGTTGTGTCTTTCGGCTTTTCCCGGTTAGGGTTCGCCACAGCAGAACTCTGGTCTGCTAATGATTGGCAGTAGATTTTTACATGCCGAGTTGCCAGCCCTGATGCACAACCTTCAATGAAGGTATGCCCATTAATGCATGTCTCCACACACAAGATGCTCAAGCTGAGAATCGAACAGGACAACGTCTTACTGTGAGGTGACAATGCTACCACAGCACCACCACCACATGCTCATTTATTTATTTGACATTTGTTAACCAGTTAGTCCAACTGGGCAGCAGCTCTTTTTCAGTGGAGGCCCAAGTAGAAAAACTCCAAAATAGTACAAGTAACAAAAAAATAATCATATAGCAGTGTTTATAACTAAACTGAAAATTATAAAATTGCAATATGTCTAAGAGTAAGATCAAAACAACATGCTAGAAATGGTCATTAAATTGAGCATAATGGAGTACAGAGTTACATACAATAGTAAGCAGAATACAGAAAATATTGATAAGTTTGCAAAACAGCAAGAACAAATATATTATAAATGTTGAATATATACAGGAGATAATCCCCAAGGCAAAAGCTTATGTGAAGTGGTTTCTATTTGCATCATTGTTTGTGCAAGTGGTTTACATTTGGGAGGTCTCTGATCTTTTGCTAGGCTTCTAGTGAGTACCTCAGTATATGTGGGTTTATGTGTCATGTCCTTATTTTGTTGGAGAGGTGAAGTGTGTGTGCTGAGAACCTGTTTGATGTCCAGGTTGTCATTACGTGAGAGTACTTCCTCCAATTTTATTGTGTAACTACATCTCTCACATAAGGTATTTGTTTTAGGAGTTAGTGGTTGTCACTATGCATGAGGCAACTGCTATATTGCCTTAGGATGCCCATGTAAATCATGATGGCTGGAGAGATGATGGGAAATTGCCCATCCATTATAGCAGGTTTTTATCATATATAGTATTAAGGAAGGGACTCGGCTAATTGGGCCATATTTTGTGACAGGGCTACCAAAGAGGCTTATTTTAGTGAAGACTAGGGATGATAAATGTGGCAACACTGCTCAGTGAACAGCTGAATTGCTCATAGCACAGCAAGGAAGCTTGGAAGGTTCCAACAGCAGTTGTCTAGGGAAAAATTATGTTTCAAGGCTTTTATGTCTATACAGGGCACCGATAACCCCGATTGCAATGAGCAAATGCAAGGCTTAAATACAAGAGAGCATAAACACTTTTAAACTTAGCTACCAATAGAAAAATGCACACTAGATCTTCTTCCAGCAATCCCCAGCTCAGACAAGGCTGGTTCCACACACGTCTGCCTCAGGGGTGCAGGGAAGCCTTTCCTATAAGATGGCTGGTTTAGTGCTCAAGTGTATCAGTAACAGTCTAGATTCAGGAGATCTGAATCTAGGCTATGTTATCTGGGCTAAGAGTACAGTTAAATCAAGTGTAGAGAATGATGCAGACACAAACATTAAAAAGCAGAAATAATGCAGCAGTTAAAAAAAAACATAGTATGAAAAGTACAGTTTGTCTTTCAGCTTTTTCCCGGTAAGGGGTCGCCACAGCGGAACTCCAGTCCGCTAATGATTGGCAGTAGAGTTTTTACAAAATGCTGAGGTGCCAGCTCGATGCCCAACCTTCAACGAAGGCACGCCCATTTACGCACGCATGTCTTTGGAATGTTACCCAACCACAGGGAGGACATGCAGACTCCACACAGAAGGCACTCATAGGTTCATAGGTTTATACTAGGCTATCTGCCCGAAGGCATTGCCTAGCCCAGAGTTTTTGTGGCTTACGCCACCCCTTATGTTAAAAAAAATACTGTGCCCATTAGTTTGTTGTGCCTCTGTCCAGCAGTGACACAGAGATGATTCCCGGGGCAAACCTACAATCTCCCATCCACCGGTCAAGATTTCTCTTGAACAGAGCCAGCGAGGTGCTCTGCCTCACATGGACTGGGATTTTATTCCACAACATAGGGAGTCTCTGGGTGACAAATCTATCCCTCCAGCATGTCCTATTTATATCCGTGCTAAGGTTTAAGTCGCTTGCTCTAGTGGATCTGGTAGATTTGGATTTTTTGAGGTGGAGCATGTCCATTAATTCCGGGTTGGACATGGCCTTGTATGTCAGATACAGGTCACCTCTGAGCAGACGGTATGCGACTGAATAGAGCTGGAGTTTCTTCAGTCTGGCAGCATATGACAGATTTTGGAGTCCCTTTATCCTTTTGGTGAGGAACTTTTGGGGTCTCTCCAATTGCTGCAGGTGTCTGGTGAGATTCATCCCGAATGGGGCATTGTACTCGATCATTGGTCTGATAAGTGAAGAGTACAGGGGAACAATTACCTCACTTGATCTGGATGTGAATCCCTTCATGATCAGGTGGGCAATGTAGAAGGTTTTTCTAACCACTATAGCAATGTGAGTGTCAAAAGAAAGGCCACTGTCAACCTGGGTCCCCAGGTCCCTGATAACCTCTTCTGTGCTTAGTGGATTGCCACCTATATGGTAGCTTGGGGTTACCTTGTTTTTCCCGAAGGGTATGACTATACATTTTTGGCATTTAACTTCAGGCCATGGCTCTGGCACCAGCTATCAGTTTCCGTGAGACCCCTCTGAAGGATATCTGTGTCCGATGTACTTTCCACTATGGCTCCCAGTTTGCAGTCATCTGCAAACTTTGTCAGCCATAGTCCTCCTATGTTAGCCTGTACTTCTGAGAAGTAGATGCCGAACAACAGGGGGCCAAGGACTGAGCCCTGTGGGACACCACTTGTGACCGGCTTGGAGTCTGACATGGCGCCAGCTACTCTAACCCTGTGGGTTCTGTCCTTTAGCCAGTTTGCAACCCATCTTGTGACATATGGGTTTACATTTAAGCTGATAAGTTTCTCTATAATACCCGAGTGGGGTATTGTGTCAAAAGCTTTTGCAAGGTCAAGGTAGGATGTATGGACTGCCTTTCCCTCATCAATGGCCTTGGTGACTGTTTCAAAGAAGTTGACCAAGTTCAAAAGGCATGATCTGCCCTTGACAAAGCCAAACTGGGTCGGGTCCAATGTCTGCAAGTCCCCTATGTCTTTGTTTGAGTTCCATTATGATCCTCTCCATAGCTTTGCAGACCAGGCTTGTTAAGCTTATGGGGCGGTAATTACCAGGGTCCATAGAGGCACTGCCTTTGTGGAGTGGGACCACAGTTGCCGTATGCCACTCCTTGGGCACGTATCCTGTGGTAAGGCTAAGATTAAACAGCTACCTTATGTGCGGGTTTAGTTCCTCATTGAGTTTGTGTAGCACACAGCCAGGGACACCATCCGGTCCCATTGATACTGTGTTTTTAGCTTTAGAAGAGAGCAGCTTTCACCTGCGCATTGGAGATGTCTGGGAGGCTGCACTCCGCTGGGATAGTTATCTCTCCTTTTGGGGGGGGGGGTGAAGTTTGCACTGAACCTGTCTACCAGTATGTTGGCAATGTCTGTGGGTTCAGTGATTTTTGTATCATTTTGGACTAATTCTGAGCATATCTGGGAGTTTCCACCCAGGTTCCTAACATAGCTGAATAAGGCCTTATGATTGTCTTTTGAATCTATGGCAATTTTTCTCTCAAAGTTGGCCTTGGATGATTTTATGAGTGCTCGTATTTTTTTACTAATAATGATCAAAGGTGTCTTCTCTTTTATGGATTTTGCTCTATCATGTAACAGCTTTCTCCTCTTATTGTAAAGTTTGTTTATGGCTGGGGTCCACCAGACTGGACATTTGCCCTTGGTGGAAAGAGTCTTGGTTTTATTAGGGATTGCCTGATCCATGCAGTCCTGGAGGTGTTCGTAGAAGGCATTTTTAAGGGCTTCCGCAGCTTGGGTTGTGGTTTCCACTGGCTCGGGGGCCTTGAAGGATACCACACCAGTCTTGAGTAGTGTGAAGTTTGCTTTAGAGAAGTTCTTCACTGTGGTCTTCTTTGTTTGGGGTGGGGGCGGGATGTGGATATCCAGTCAGATTAGTTTATGATCTGATCTCACCAATGAAGGATATACTTCCGGTGTGGAGCATTTTGTCCCCATGTTTGTGATGATGAGATCTAGTATATTTTCTCCTCTTTTGGGAACGGTGACTAGTTGTTCCATGGCATTTGAATTTATGAACTCCAGGAACCTTTGGGCTAGAAAGTTTGGGCTTGAGTAATGTTCCCAGTCTATATTCGGGTAGTTGAAGTCACCCAATATAATGGTGTTTGGAGATACATTTATACCCTCCAGTGTCTTCTGGAAGGCTGTGTGGGGTTCCTGAGTTTGAGAGGGTGGCCTGTAGCATGCTACAAATTGTAGAGCAGTTTTGCCTATGGTTAATTGCACCTGGATGGTTTCCGATGCTTCGTGCGTTGCCACCAACCTGGATGTGTGGGTATCCTTGATGAATATGGATACACCCCTCCTTTTGTGGTGTGGTCTAGGTTTTGGGGCCGGAACGCATGATATGAGGTAAAACCTGATAGTGCCGGGGTGCTCTCAGGAGCCTTGAAACCAGGTTTCAGTCACAGCACAGACATCGATGTTCTCCATACTGAGAAGGGCCTCGAGTGCGTGCATTTTGAGATTTAGACTTCTGGCATTGAGCAGCATTACCCTTAGTTTCTTCCCATTTTTGTTTTCTAGGGTGGTAGGTTTAGAATTTGAGCCTTGCCTAAAAAAGGCACTATGGGGGTGGCAAGAGCCTTAGCCAATATCCGGAATCCCAGGGGTGACAGGTGCAAGCCGTTCCTTGAGAAGCAGCGTGGCTTGTCAAGCATGTCATCCCAGGCAGACAGACACTGGATCCCCTTTGAATGACACCAGAAATTAAGCCAGTTGTTAAAGCTGATTATCTTGTCTCTATGTTGTGGCATCATTCTTGGTGAAGGAAGGATGCTGCTCAGGGTCAGGGTCATACCTGCCTGGGCTACATAATCAGAGAGCTCCTCTATGTCTCTTTTCATGTAGTCCAGGGAGGTACATCTCAGGTCGTTCACACCAGCATGGACAATGACTGTGTCATATTTGTACTTGCTATGGAGTGACCCGAGTGCTTGTGTTATGTGGCGGATTCTAGCGCCCGATAGGCAGCTTACTGTGACCCTCTCCTTGTTCAGCCTGGTGAGTGGGACATCAGTGTGTCTGACTATGGAGTCACCTATGACAAGTATGTTTGGTGTTGTATTTGGCCTTAAGGGCTGTGACTGCTTTGCAAGCTGAGAATCGAATGGGAGAACCTCTTGCTGTGAGGTAACAACGCTACCGCTGTACCACCGTGGCATAGTATAGAAAGTACAGTACAATTTCAAAATGTACTTATTTTTTGTTTTTAGCATTGGATGCCTTGGATATCAACAGAAACACTCTGGACTTCTGGCAAAAGCTGCCAAACTTAGAGCAGCTCTGGTTAATTGAGTGCAAGGTCCAAATGGCTTGCAGTAGCTTTTTCTCACTCATGAATTGGATTTAATGCAGAGATAACTAGCAATTTGATCAGTTTTCCTTGCCCATTTTATAATGGTTTAAAATTAACAATGCAAGACCCTCTAACACAAGCTTGATACTTGGGCACTTGATTAGACACAACTGTGTCATAACATTCAGAAAAAATGCATGCCAGACAAAATTACTCATAAACTTAAAAAATATATAATCTTGTAACAAAAGTTACAAGATTACATATCTTCTGAAACACAAATTACAATGACCAAAATTCTCCTTATGTAACAACTGGGATATGGCTTCCTTCTTATCACAGCTGACCTCCTTAATAACACAAAGTCCCCTCACACTGCTCTGAATAGAATGTTTTTTTTTTCTATCTGAGTAACAGTGACACCACTAAACCACCCTTGCCAAAATATACTGGGTACCAATGATGCCTTGTTTATCCATATGGCACTTCTCTTTCATCTTTTCTAATACACTTGACTCAGTGCACACTCTTTGCAAGGAAATTAGAGTAAACAAAGTTTCTCAGTGTTACAGTCATTTGAACAATAATGGTGAGAGCATATTTATCAGGGTTAGAACCATGGTAAGCATGACCTTTTAGCACTTGAAATCACTTTGTAGAATCAAAACTGTACACCTACATTCTCTGTCCCTCCTATTGAAAAAAAAGTGAAAAGGGTATGGCAAGAGTGTTAAAAAATGTGCATGTAATAGAAAATAAAACATATAAATGAGCTACTTGATCTGCTCAGCATAATGCAACAGAAATATTGACTCAATTATTAAAATGTTAAAATGTACTACTACTATCTGTTAAGGTTGCAAAATTTGTTAACTACAGTATGTTATTAATGCTCTTAGAAGTAAACAAATCAGCTAGCATAGAACAAGGCCATGGCTGATGCTTAGAAAAAAAAATCAAGCTAAAATTTAATAACGTATGATGAAATTAACCACTGTATTTGTCTGTAAAGCATTTGAAAAGTTAATTAGTGCCTTGAAGACAAATTGTGAATTCAATAAAGTCTACACTATTTATTTTTCTGTGTACACATTGCGGTGCAATGCAAACATGAGCAGGAACAGTTTGCGATTCAGTAAGCTCTACTTAGCAGTGCACACGCACAAGCAAACAGGGGAAAATATCAAAAGACATCCGTGTAGACCTCATGTCAGTGTCCCTAGTGTACGCACAATTTTTCCACATACAGGGGTGTACACAGAGAAAAGGGGATGTAAAACAGAAGAAATGTGGACATACATCCCCTGAAACTGTATGACCACATACAGATATGTACAAATATAATGTTGTTGATGTCAGAAAGAGGAAGTGAATAAGTTAAAATAATATTTTATTTTCTTTAATAATCTCAGCTTGTTTGCACTGTGTGCCTCAGTCTGCAAATATGCTTAATACAAAAAAAATAAAGTAGAAAATGTGCATTTTACAGTATATGTCATAAATGGTACTATACCTCCCTGCGTCTGTGCCATACAGTGGTGCATTGGTCCTGTTGCCCAGGTTATACACCTCTGAACCATGTAATTTCCAGTCTGTCAGCATGGATGTGTATGGAAATGAGGTGGATGTCTTGAATAGAAATATGGAGTAATCGTGTTCACATAGGAACTTCATGTAGGCTCCCACACCATGTTGATATTCCCAGTGGATGTGAATGCCAGCAGATGTGCGTGTCCAGTCACTTTTAGGATTGTTTAATTCCCACTGTGCATGTTTGTACTGCTCGTCACATAGTTGAGTGGGTTCAAGTGGAAAGACCACCCAGGTCACAATGATGACATAGGCAACAAGCAATTAAAACCAGATATATTCAGTTCTAGATTTTGACTTTTGTGTAACCTATGCTGAGTGGCGCGGTGCATAGTGAAATGGTTTATGCACCATACCACCCACATGACAGTGATGACATAGGATGCAATGAATGGAAAGCAGATATTTCCAATGAATATTTATGAATGTGTAAAAGCTATGCTGCACCATGCTGTGCAGTAAAGTAGGGCCATTAAATGATGTTAATCATATTCTAGGCAGGTGAAATGTGTAATAATTAGCCTATCACACATGCTGCACCTACAGCAGACCTCTTTAAAGTATGCAGACACCCTACATTATATTTTTTCCCCAATAATCTGGACCATTGGTGTTCACACTGGGGAATTATAACTGAGATAATTCTAGGAGCTGCTGCAAGTCTGGTACATCTGTATGTGCTAGAAGTCACTGCTGCTGGTGCTGCTGACAATAGGCCTAGGCTGAGAAGGAGAAGACTGTTTAGGCCCAGTGTAACCTTCCAGGAGTTACATGAGCTGGAGATTGTAGCACACTACAGGGTGTACAAGGACATATTACAAAACCTCACTGAGCTCTGCCACCCTCAACTCAGAGCCAGAGCCCAGGAGGGGAATCCATCCCAGTGGAAACAAAAGTATATGTAGCCCTTAGGACACTTGCTACAGGTGCATTTCAAAGACCAGCTGGAAACATAACAGGGTGTCACAGGCATCTACATTTAGGACACCACCAATTCCTGGATGCTATGCTACCACATGCCAGTGAGCACATATCTTTTCCCCTCTCCCCTGAGGTGAGAGCCAGCAATATGCAACAGTTCTACTGTGTAGCACACTACCCTGAGGTACTGGATGCCATAGACTGCACCCATGTACAGATCAAGGCTGCACCTCATAAGCAGGGTAGAATCTACATTAACCACAAGGGGTACAACTCCATCAACTGCCAGGTTATGTGCAATGCCCAGGGGATTATCCTGAATGTGTGTGCTAGCAGCCCTGGCAATTATCACGACTCCCATGTCTGACACACATCACAGCTATACAAGATGTTTGCCAGGGGGGAAATCCCACATGGCCATTTACTGGGGGATGCTGGCTATGCCCTGGAACTGTGGATGGTGACATCCATCAGAAATGCGCACACACACACACACACACACACACATGAATGCCATAATAAGGCACACACACAAACTAGGAACGTCATAGAGCATGTGTTTTGGCTGCTGAAGTCATGGTTCCACTGCCTTGATTTATCTGTTGGAGTCCTGCAGTATTCCCCAGCCATATGTGCACATTTATTCACAGTATGTGCTATGCCACATAATATAATCCTGTGGAAACAGCTGCAGCAGGATCAGTAAAGGGACAAGATACACAACCCCCCACCAGTGCCTAGGTCACCATAGCCACAGGAGGACTCTGAGGAGAAACCCCCTGCTGATGTGCCTGTAGGCAGACATAGACATGCTTAGTACACCCTGGCATTGGCTAAGAGGCAACACATAGCACATTCACTGACAACCTAGGGACCTATGGATGGACACCTTGCTTCTACTCACATACAGACATTAAACATGATGGCAAGCAGCCTACACTTCCTGTACCTACTCATGTATTGACTGTGCACTGTTTGCATCAGACAGAGTTAGCCCCAAACTATGGTTGTGTCAGCTGCTGCATTTGCAAGGTAAGTCCATAACCTTTACAGTACTCAAAGATTATTATGATATAGTATTGTATGTATGGATGTGGTACATCACACAAGTAAATGGGCTGCTTGGACAGAAATTACATCCACAGGGGACTACAGATACTGATTCCACTACCTTGTTTCCATGAGTATTCACTAGGCCTCATGCATGGAATACACATGTAGTCCTACTACAACAGATTACTGATGCATCTGCCAAGGGAGATGTTAGACAGTGGGGTGATATGATAGACTACTGTGTATCCCAACAGAACATCTGGTGGTGTTCCACCATCCCCAACACAGCAGTGTTCCCTAGTAACTGCTGTAACAGAAACTCGTCAATGGTATAACAGCATGTCAGGCAGTCTCAGGACAGTAAAATTGAAATTGATCATACATTCCATATCTTCTCTTCTGACTGTCAAACAGCTTGTGTCACTCAAAGGACTAGGGTGATTAGCTTGTGTGGTGGCATTTATGGTTCTAATCTAGATGTAACCATTTATTTTGGATGGCAGGCATTATTACTGTTTTTGCTACAGACTGTCAGCAAGTGTGTGGTGTAATATTATTAACCTTTGTGACATATTAAGTATGTGACACAACTGAAGAAAGTTGTAGGCAAGTTCAGTGATGTGCAGCAGTGCAGAAACAGGGACAGGTGTCATTTTGTGTAACACACAATCCTGGACTGGAGTACAGGGAGGGGGTGGCTGTAGTCAGTTTATAACTAACAAAAGTCCCACTGGGCATCGTCATACACTTAGTTACGTAGAGCACAACTCTGTTGCTCCCCACTCAAAGTGATGTGTCATATAGAAATATGTCTATACCTACATACATATCTGTCAGCATCACACTCTCCCTATAGATACATACATATATATATATATATATATATATATATATATATATATATATATATATATATATATATACACACACACACACACACACACACACACACACACACACACACACACACCTATATGTATATATAAATCTATATACACACATATGTATTTATAAAGACATACATCGCTGTCTCTCCTCATACAGCTACATAGCACATATATTTCACACACACACACACACACACACACACACACACACACACACACACACACACACACAAAAACACTCCTTCATGATTATTTACATCCCTGTTATCTACAGATATATGCTTATATGTCTGTATCATTCTACATACCCTGACACTGGTGACTGAAGCTGCAGTATGACACATATATAATGTTTCTCAAAGGAGAAAATGTAAGGGGTCAGTAATAGATAATGCACTGCCTTACAGCCCTTGTGCCTGCTAGGTGTCACCACACATAAACCACCAGCTGAACGGGTGGTGTTATATATCATGTTGTGTATGCACGCATTGACAGGGCACATTGCTTTTGCCCACAGGCTTGCCCATCCAAACGCAATCAGCCACATATGGCCAAAATGGCTACTATAGACACATAGCTAGGATAACAAACAGTTTTGTGATTGCAAAGTTAATAGATGCAGAGAACAGTTGAGAAGCAGCAATGTCACTCTGCAGCCCACACATGCTGTTCAGCACAAGCCTAGTTTGTGTACCCCACCAGTATTCACCTGCAGTCATAAGTTCATAGTTGTGTACTAGGCTAATGGCCCTGGGGCCTGTACAAGCCTAGCCATAGAATTACCCTGGCATCATGCCGCCAAACCTTAGTTCCCAGTGCCTTTGTCAAGTAGAGCCACTGGAATTATCCCTGGAGTGAATTTTCTATTTCCCATCCACTCATCAAGATTTCTCTTGAAGTGGGTTAGCGAGCTGCTCTACTTGACATGTATGGGAAGTCTATTCCATAGCATGGGCAGTCTCTGGGTTATGAACCTGTCCCTCCAGTATGTTCTGTTGATTGTGGTAATGAGGCTGAGGTCTCTGGAGTGTGTGATGCAGAGGGATTGGGATTTCTTTAGATGTAGCATTTCTAACATAGCTGGGTCCGACATGGCTTTGTAAGTCAAGCAGAGATCGCCTCTAAGTAGGTGATATGAGGCAGAATAGTTTGAGTTTTTTTAGTCTGTCCATACAGGACAAGTGTTTAAGGCCTAGGACCCTCTTTGTGAGGTACTTTTGTGGCCTCTCCAGTTGATGTAGGTGTCAAGTGGGGCATTGTACTCAATGATTGGCCTAATGAGGGAAGAGTAGAGGGAGACAATGACCTCTTTCTTCCTGGATACAAAACTCTAAGTAATGAGATGTGCCACATAGAAGGACTTTCTGACCACAGTGGCAGTATGGTGATCAAAAGACAGGTTACTGTCAGCCTGTGTTCCCAGATCTCTTATAATGCCTTCTGCATTCAGTGGACTACCATCAATGTGGTAATTCATGGGAACCGAGTTTTTCCCAAAGGGGATAACAACACATTTTTTGGCATTGAGCTTAAGGCCATGGTTCTGACACCAGTCATTGGTCTCAGTGAGGCCATTCTGTAGGATGTCAACATCACTTGAGGAGTTAATAATAGCTCCCAACTTGCAATTGTCTGTGAACTTTGTCAGCCAGAGTCCCTTTGTGTTAGCCTGGACTTTAGAGAAGTAGATACCAAATAGGAGAGGACCCAGGACCGAACCCTGTGGGACTCCATTAGTGACTAGCCATCAGTCTGACTTGGAGTCAGATACTTTCACACTGTGGGTTCCGTGAGCCAATTTGCAACCCACTTAGCGATATAGGGGTTGATGCCTAGCTTAGTGAGTTTTTCTATGATTCCTGAGTGGGGAATGGTATCAAAGGCCTTGGCCAGATCAAGGTAGGCTGTATGGACCATCTTGCCTTCATCCACATCTCTGGTGACTGACTCAAAGCAGTCGACCAAGTTGAGCAGGCATGATCTACCCTTCACAAAACCAAACTGTGTGGGATCCAAAGTTTGGAGAGTCCCTATATCCTTGTTTATTAGGTCCATGCTGCGATCCATAGCTTTGCATATCAAACTTGTCAGGCTAATGGATCGATAGTTCCCAGGGTCTGTAGTTACATATAAAATAGACTTAACCGGGGGCAGGTGTTGAAAATACTGTGATCCGTAGTGCATAAGACTAGATAGGGGTTCTAATCTCACTCCAGCCCACTTGTTTTGTGTGTGTGTGTGTGCGTGTGTGTGTGTGTGTGTGTGTGTGTGTGTGTGTGTGTGTGTGTGTGTGTGTGTGTGTGTGTGTGTGTGTGTGTGTGTGTGTACCCCTGAATAACACATGGGAATCCCACATTGATTTCCAAATGTCAATGGGCCTGCACTCTTTGTCCCTTGCAGGTGGTGCTGGCCTCCAATCCCCTGTCTTCCACAAGGCCTGCTGATGTCATGTACCTTAACAGTGCCAGCTGCCATTGTAATGTCAGACTTAAGCCATAGTACATGCTGTAAATACTCTGATCTGTAGTGTGTAAGACTAGATAGGTAGGTGTTCTAATCTCACTGTAGCCCCCCCCCCTTAGGGTGTGTGTGTGTGTGTGTGTGTGTGTGTGTGTGTGTGTGTGTGTGTGTGTGTGTGTGTGTGTGTGTGTGTGTATATGTGTGTGTGTTAGTTAAATAAATATGATCACCACACTAATGTAGAATGATGCTGGGCTTTGCAGTGTTTTGGCTGTCACAGGTGACGTACACCTCCAAAGTCCTGAATAGAACAAGGTCTGCTAATGTCATCTATCATAACATTACCTAAAGAGATGTTTATAGCACACTTGGGTTTGGCACGTGCATTAAGTACTGTGATCCCTAGTGTGTACGATTAGAGGTAGTGGTTCTAATCTAATTGCAGCCAACTTGCACTGTGTATGCTGTGCAGTGTTCTGTACATATGAATTGATAGTGGTACTATTCTCACTGTAGCCAGATGTGTGTTTCTGGATGTTAGAGCATTTTACATCAGGGTATGGGATCATAGGATCACTGTACATTAGTAGCCTAATGGGCCTAGGTCCCATAAAATCTTAGTCACATTCTTAACCTTATTTACACAATCAGCACATATTTTCCCTTTTCACAAGAGACACACGTAGAAGCCCTGTGGTGACATGACAGTCATCCAGGCAGTCAAACAGATAGCATCTGAGTAGTGCCAATGAGGTGCCCTGTTTGGCATTAGGTGGGGATGTGTTTCAGTGGTACACAGATCTCCCCCCACCAGCTTGTGTTATTAATGTCACATACCAGGTAATGCCCCTGCAGCGGGTAATATGTGTGCCATTCCACTTAAAGATATGCAGCATTTGCAATACAGCAGAGTCAGATATTGCCCTGTATGCAAGGCAGAGATCACTTATGAGTGGTCTATATGACACAAGCTACAATAACAGTTATTGCACAAGATCCCTGTATGACAGATACTGGGAACTTGAAGTTCCAATGTGAGGAAACTTTGTGTTGTGTGCAATTTCCACTAGTGCTTGCAAAGGTACATGAGAAAATGGCCATTGCAGTGAACTAATGCAATGCTGAGGGGAGACTACACGGAGGTTATAACTACATTATCGGGTGACATTGCCCTCACTAATAACATGAGCATGATATACTACCCTTCTTACCAGTGTGGGGACATGGTGATCTATGTTAAAGTAGGAAAACCTGTTTGCCCAGGCCTATCACCATTCTATCTGTACATCAAGTATTGGTAATGATGTGCTACTTACCATGAACATTAACGATGGAAATGATACTACATACACAGCTGCATGGGGTTACAGCCACAATTATGTGAACAAATATATTCTCATGAAGACCATCTGGTAGGAGAGTGGCATAACTGGGGGATTGTATGACTGGTCCCAATTTGCTGTGCCACGAGGTGCTTCTTGTTTTCCTTTCAGCTACAGCTGAGTCTGTGTAGTTGTACAGGTGGTTGCATAAAGCATTGTTGTAGAGGCTGCCATACTTGTCTGTTCCATCTGAGGTTGGTGATGCAGTTTTGCCATTCCATAGGAAATTATCCTTTGCTTTGTTGAAGTTTACACCTGTGTTTGGTAAAGGGGGGTTTCAGGTGTGAGTCTTACATGTAACAACATCAAGTTGTGGTCTGATCCTACCATGGAGAACCTCATAGTGCAGCTGCTACAGTGGTCACCAATATTGGTAAGCACCTGATGCAGTATGTTGGCTCTCCTTGTGGGGATGTCACTCCACTGGTTCAAGGCATTGTATTTAAAGAAGTGGAATAACCTTAGTCCAAGTGAGTTTGAGCATGAGTAACCAACACAGTTGGTGTTTAGTTAAAGTCACCACATACCATGGTGTTGTGATGTAGCTTGATGGAAACAGGTAGCTTCAAGTATGCACAACAGGTGTTGTGAGTCATGGAGTTGCCCAGTAGCTGGCAATGGCTTCATTAGGTGGCTTACCAGCAAAGAATACCACCTGCAGTGTCTACAGGGAATCACACTGTTTAACCAATCTGGGTGTGTATCTATCTTTAATGACTATGGATACACAGCCTGCATTAAGTGGCCCACTTTCACTGTGGGTTCTCAACATGTGGAAGGATGTTTATCCTGGAATGTCTGTGGTGCTGTCCACAACCCTGAACCAGGTGTGTGTGTGACTGCACAAAAGTCTGCATCGTCCAAGGTGGGGGGCACCTTCCAGTGAGTGGAGTTTAGTGGTGGGCATTCCTAGCATTTACCAGCATAGCCTTTATGTTGTTTGAGGCTGGCATTTCCTGTATGGAACATTTCCATGTGAGACACCACCTATAAGAAGCACTATGGTGATGTCAACAGCCTTGTCCACCACACAAACTGCCAGGGGTGACAGATGAACATCATCTGTTGCAAAGCATTGAGGTCTGTTGAGAAAATCATCACAGGTTGACATTTACAGGTGTCCTTAAAATGACACCACATGATAAGCCAGTTATTGACATCAGTCATTTTCCATGTGTATTGAGCCATCATCCTAGGTGAAGGTGTGACGAAGCCGAAAGAAAGGAGCATACCCACTGGAAACAGAGTCTGTAAGGTCAATCATATGTCTGCATATAGTCCATTGCAGTATGTGTGAAGTTGTTGTACATACCAATAGGAATTCCGACGTCATCATAACATCATGTGATGTTGACAGACCTATGTGCATGTGTGTTATGGCATATCCTGGCATCTCACAGACAGCTAATTGTGAGCTTTGCCATTTGTAGCCTGGTGGCAGGGAAGTCAGTGTGTCACATGATGTAATTACCTCTGAATAATAGCGCTGAGTTTGGGTTTTGCCTCGGGTGTCTGACTGGTGAGACAGTGGTGCATGCACTATTATGTGTACTGTGTTCTGCAGAGGTGTGTGTATGTCTACTGAGCTTGCAAGTGGGTTTCTGATTCTCTGTCCTGTTTTGTATGTGTCTGGTAAAGAGCTCCACACATGCAGTTGTGTGATGTGGGTGGAGTACATGGTGAAGTGTGCATGTTGTCAAAGTGGTCATTGCCATATGTAATAGCCAGTGTGTGGGGCAGCATGGGATCAAGGTTTGTTATATGGTCACATATGTCACACATTTAGTGTGGCATAGCAGTATAGGGTCTGGGACACTGTCCAAATCTCCACAGTGGTCAGTGATACTGCCATTAGCAATAGGTTCTTGCTTGTGGGTAAGTCAGAGCAGGCCTTCATTTGGCAGTGGCCTGACAGATCCTGCAACATAACATAATATCACCTATATGTGATTCACCTAAGGTAATGAAGCACCTGACAGTGTCACATGACATGGCTGAGTGGATACAATGCTTTGCCAGGCATGTGGCCCTTGCACCAACTATAGTCCTGTGATTAGGCATGGTCGCAATAACATACCTACAAATGTGACAGTGTACACCTCCAGCAAAGGAAGTCATGCTACTACACCCTTGGGGTTGACACTCTCAAACACACTGTCTTTCGGCACTCCTTGCAGTGAAGATGGGGATGTCCATGCATGCACAGAGAACTTGGTCAACTTTGCGGTCATTAGTCTGGCCTTGCTAGTGTATACTGCCTGTCAAGCAGCCAGACAGAACACTGGGTGCTGTGTGACATGATGTGGGAACACAGACATGTGTTCCAGTTACAGAAAAGTACAGTATGTCATACATAGGACATATGTGGATACACACTTTGGCTTAATGTGGCCACTCTTCTACAGTAAGGCTCAGATCCATGGCACACAGACATGCACCATGAAGCTGTTGAAGGTCAGGCCACTTGAATTGCTATGATATTGTGACCTAATGAGGATCACTTCCACTGTGTTGCTTGTTTGAGCAACCTTGCACTTGTATGTCACCGGACATTGTAAATCATATTGTGACACTGCAGCTGTGCTCTGACTCACCATCTGCTCATTACCCTACTGATATCCTACGAACCCTGGAATTGTAGGCATAATCATGCCACACTGTAATGACTACTCTGATTGCTACTGAAGGCATCTATCTGGAAAAGGGTATGTCAAGCCTACATAGCCCTTGCATGACGTGGGACAACTATGTGGATGAACAAACAGGCTGTGTCCCGTTCCTCATGCGGAGCTTGGTACTAATGTTTTGCTTTTGTTGAGGGGCAAAGTGTAGGAGCATGGTATCCCAGGACAGAGAGAGTGGTTGTGCTAAGACCAGCCGTTGTAGTAGCCAGGCACCAGCAATTCAGGGGACTCCCATCTTGTCAGCATTCCTTACAAGGTGATTTTGTCATCTCAGTACACACTGCTTGAGTGGTGTGCATCCACAGGATAACTGTGTAAACACTCCCTCCTTACCTTTCCCAGGATGTACGTATGATTCCCCCCCACACACACTGCTTGCCTATGGTCTGTACAGACACAGACATGTTGGCTGACTACCTTTTTGGAAACCATGATGGAATTTAAGTCAATTTATTTATTTATTTGTATTTGTTTACTGGGACAGTCCGATTGGGCCAGAAGCCTGTTTTCAGCAGGGGCCCAGGGAGAAAAGCTCCACAGAAATATAAGCAAAATGCAATAATTAGGTAGTACAATAGTATACATATAGTAAGATGCAGAATACACATCATCTAGTTAGTCTATACAAAGAAGTATTCAATACAGTTTTCTAGCAGATACAGATTCAAAAAAAAAACACATAAGCATTTCAGTAAAGATCACTGTTAGAAAAATAAAATTAGTATCGTGTTCATATAAATAATAATTATGAACAAATGAGATTTCCTTTATTTATATGTATATATATATATATATATATATATATATATATATATATACATACACACACTCATACATATTTTTGAGTAGTAATAACACTTGAGGACAGGGAGAAAATAAGGTAAGAAGTGGGCAGTGTGTTTAGAGACTTATAGATATCTTTTCTATCAGGTTAGGCACAATATGTACTTGTACACAGGACAAGCAGCATGCAGTGACAGGCGGTGTCCCCAGATGTCTCAGTAGTGTCACATTTACAGCCATGAAAGGACCTGCCATGGAAATGATCAGTAACAGTATAGTAGACCTGCAGACACTGTCCCAAACCCAATTTGCTTTTTTAATGGTCAGATAATGCCTACCCTAAGAATTGGACCTAATTGATTGTTACAGTATGTAATGGATGAGGGGAAAATGACTCTCACCCCACCTACCATGGCCTGAGAAAGCATTTGACAAGATTAGGTCATCAGACATTGTGGACACACTGCAGAGGATATTTACAAATTTGTATGTCAGCCATTGGATAGCCAAGTGTCTGACAGTCATTACCTGGGAAGATAGAATTGTGTAGGCCAGAGCTAAAATGAGGCTAGTCACCAGTGAACTACACACACACATCATTCCTGGGATTACCCCTCCTCCATATTCCCTTCTCTGCAGTCAAGGCCAGTGTCATTGACCTCAGACTGACTACATTTGCAGATGACTGCAAATAAGGAACTGTCAGTGTGTCCCACAGAGAACCAGCAGTTACCCATGTAGGTAGGCTGACACACACAGACACACACACACATACACACACACACACACACACACACACACACACACACACACACACACACACACACACACACACACACACACACACTCAGTTGTTGTCAGAGCCATTGGCAAATAATACATGCCAAGGAATGCACAATACTATACTTTTCTGACTCATACACCCCTTGGAAAATATTATTTTGTCTGCATACCTCCAGCAGTTGACCCATTAGTCAGGGACTTATGGACACAACATGATCTAGCATTTGACTTTCACTGGTCAGTAAGATGTGGGGCTTCATGCACTGTTGCACAACCTATAGAGAAAGGTGTGGCATGTAAACCCCAGAATGTCGTTGTTACACTTTATGTGGCACTCATCACATCTGCCACTGAGTGCAATCCACCTTTGATATGTAAGTACACAGGCATATCTGACACCTGTGACAGCCAGAAAGGTCCCACAGTAACCCTATATATATATATATATATATATATATATATATATATATATATATATATATATACATAACATGTCCAGTTATATATAGTGCACATAACATGTCCAGTGCAGACTGTGTCAAGGCTGTAACTGATGTTTTGGATGGAAGGTGTATGTCTGCCATACAGGAAGGTGTCAGATCCCACGGTGTACCACCTGCACATCCAGGAAAGGACTAGCACAAGATGTACCTATACTACACAGCTGCACGTTGACTGTGCTATAAATATGACATGCTAGACAGACAGGTATGTAACTGACACTACACACTACATGTAACAGCTTCCCCATCAATGTGAAGCACACTCCTGCTGAAATCCACATCATGTGCAAGTTACACAGCGGGATGCAGAGCAAGGCAATCATAACTGGTTTATAACAAATGTCTCTCATGAACACAGGGGAATTCTAGATGGTGCATCTCCTACACCACAGCTTGTACATTTGTCAGCTCCCAGACCCTGCTTACACTTATCAAGGGTAGCACACAGTGTCAGAGATTACAAAGGCACAAGTAGGCTTCATGAAGCCATTCTCCCTGTTATCTTGTGATACACATATGATCCTATAGGGTCATGCAGTTATACTGCTTTACCTTTGTGAAGACATTTTGCTTCTGTGCTGATGTTTCATCCTGTGCTCAGGCATTGGCAGGTTTATTGTAGCAATGTACCTATAAGTGTGTCCCAAGCAATTCTGCACCTGAATCATGAACATTTCTATGAGACACTGTTCATTGTGTAAGTATACAGCCATCACAACATCATCCAACTTAATGTACACAACATAATGTGGTTTAGCCATTACAACTGGCAGCAGATGTGTGTCAGTGACCAGTACAAGTGACTTGTGAAAGGCAACAGTGGATTAAAGAAATACATATTAATTTAGGTAGTCACCCTGTGCATCAGATACATACCTTCAAGTCCCGGCATCAATGACAGGGATGTAGCACAGGTATCATCACTTGCACAGGGTGTTGTGTGGTAGTGCAGGAGGCCTAGGCTGACCCAATAGGTCAACAGGCTGGCAAATCTGTGTGCGGGTCAGGAAGGGAAGCAGGCAAGATAGTCCATGGAATGTACCATGTGTGTCTGCAGGTGACCTTATTGCGATAGTGGTGTGTGCGTGTCTCCATGAGCACAGTCAAGCTCAGTGCTAGCCGTATGTGACTGTATGTTGGACAGCTTTGAAATGCACATGGTAGAACTAACAGGTCACTGTCTCCAGCCACATACATGGGAACTGGCTCTGCCAGGAGTTGCACTGGGACCTCCATACCCAAGGTCAGAAGCGGCACTACTACCTGAGGGTGACTGCTGTCTGCTGTGACCGTGTCCCCCACGGGAATGCCCAGGACCATGAGCCCATGGCCTGCCACATCTTGGTGTGGACAGCATACACCCCTCTGGGGTGCTGGATGTACTGCCACTATAAGACCATGATTGAGCATGGCCACGTGGACTCTCAGCAGATGTAGCTGCTGATCTATGTCCATGACTGCAACATTCAACTCCAACCAGATGTTCCATCACAGACAATGACCATTCCAAGACAGATATTCTGCAATCTCTCTCAGACCGCTGTCTTTCCACTGCATCAGTCAACTGATCCAGGGTATTAGCCATATGATGGAGGCAGTCATGGATGTCAGAATGTGCTGCATCCATAACCCTGAGCATTCAACTGGAGGTCCTTTCGGAATGTGCCTGTGTCTCCATGACAGCCCTAAACATATACCAAGTGACACGTGATAAGACACCTGCAACAGGTGGTGAAAGGACAGCAGGCCTCTTAGGGTTGCCACCTTTCCAAATGCCCAAAGTGGGACGTTTGTGCTACAAACATCAGATTTTGCAGGGCAAAACATACCCACGGCCAGTAAAAAGGACAGAACTTCAGTTTTTGCCTGAATAAAAGTCTATTCTTGTAACATTTTAGTTCCTTATTCTGTTTCTTATAACATTTAGGTGTTTCAGATACAGAATAACTGTTTTATACAACTATGACATAAAATATAGAAAATAATTTTGTCCTAAAATCTCAGGACATTTGCCATTTTTTCACATTTTTTGCAGGACACAACTGCCCAAAGAGGGACTGTCCCTCGCAAAGTGGGACAGGTGGTAACCCTACGTCCTACAAGCACCCCTATCAATCTGCCTGTGTTGAACCTCACCATGTCTTTGGCTATGGCCAGTATCTACACTCACTGCAGTTATAATTGCCACACTTTCCTGTTCAATGTCCCCACCCTCTGACTGTCCAATATCTGTGGCCTCAGGGGACTAGGTATGTGTAGGCATACTGACTGTGTATGGTGATGATGATTGCATGAGAGGGATGTCAAAATCTGTGACAGATTCAGCCCCTGCAACCCCCACCTGTGCCTCACGTTGACAACCATCATCATCAGAGTCTGAAAATACACTGTCATCGGGTTGTGAAGGGGACAGATACTAACCCCCCCCCCAGATCACCTGTGATAAAAAGGGAAAAGTGGTGCATTAATACATGCACTGCTATGCTCTACAGCACCATCTTGCAGTATATGTTAAGCTTTATTCAATGCTGTCAGTATTACAGACTTGTTTAACCCCCAGCCTCATATACCAGGACCTGAGGACATTTTTTTTTTCTAATAGAGTTCTGCAGTTACTTGTAAAGAATAAGCTCCTTAATTAAGAATCTCATGAGTAACAGTGATGTACACTGTTGACATTTGTCAAGTCTCTGCACAGTTGACACATAAGGCAATCAGTACTGTCCTGCAAATACTGCAAATCCGCCAGTGTGGTCACAACTACAAGGCATAGGCATGATAGTAAACCATGTTCCATTGGTACAAATCTGTGAGGTTGGCTATCATGCAGAGACAGTACATCAATCCAGCCACCAGGCCTGGGATTACACTGTAGTGAATACAATGCACAAAATCTACATCTGTAACACAACAGTGTTGTGTTTACCAGGAGAAGGAGCACAGCCGCTTCTGATTCCTGATGGTCCTGTGAAAATCTGAGGAACAGATAATGTAAACAGCAACCCATCTTGCACCATGACAGGCTACTATGTCCAAATATCTCACATTTACAGTACATACAATGTTAACTGGTCTGTTGGTCACAATCTGAGCATGATATTCACACTGCAGCTAACCTCCTTCCCCCCACATAAAAATACCTGCCAGCCATGTAAAACTGTATTCACCATGACAGACCGAATGCTACAGTATTGCAATGCTGATCCAAGTAAGCATACCTCGACACTCCTCTTGTGTGGAAATTGTGGCACCCACATCCATGACATATTGGGTGATGGATGCCTGGGAGCTGTACTGTGTTCCTAGGTTCACCAGGAATTCCTCAGTGGCTGACAGTGGTTGTTCCACTGCAAGCCCTCCATCAGTGACAAGCCGATCCCTGGCTATATCTGCTTCTCTTCTGCAAGTGGCATTTATCTTGTTGGTTGCACTGTGTTGCACCTGCTCATATATCCTGCTCTGGTGACTAATTGCATTTACATTGCGAACCAGGTTGGCCCACAGTGCTGCCCACTCTTCCCTGTTTGTCCTCCCCTTTGACCACAGGAGTTGGTGGTTTTGATGCAGGGCTTCCAGGATAGTATAATTTTTCACCTCTGTAAAAAGGTCCCAACATCGGGGATACATATTCCCTGAAAGACAGCAAAATGGGAACATATGTCAGGATCACATATGTGAGAGTATAGTATGTAGAGATACAGCAATAACAGATGGCTACCAGTAGGCAATATTTAGTTACACATCTTATATTCAACACCATGCAAACATAGTAAGCTTGTGAATGAGAGTAGGATAGTAGCAGTAGTAATCTATTCCTGCTTGTACCATGACAAATACTGTTGTACTGTCACACACCCAACATAGCAGTCCATTAAGCTGTAGCCTGTATGTGTAACTCCCCTCTTATAGTACTTAAAACCAGCAGCACCACACAAATAGCATTGTAGTATTACCACAGCGATCAGCAGGAAATTTCCAGGAGAGTGGTATACCTAATTAACAGAGAGCATTCTGCTCGTACTGTACTCTAGTTCCTCTGTAGGTGTAACACATCTGCAGCTCAATGACATGTCATCAGCACAGTTTCAAGCAAGGCTTACTGCTGTAATCTCCATTCCTCCTAAGTATATGGACACCTATGCATCATGTTGGAAAAAATAAGTTTCATACCTGATGGAGTAAATTACTCCTCTATTGAAAGGCACAGAAATATATAAATACTGTGCTGTTGAGTGGACCGTGCAAAGTAACCCTCATACATGTTTCTCCTAGCTAGCTGTTTGTCTTTTTAACATGGTCGTCTATTAGCAAGTGATTGCCTCTGAACCAGTTTGTGCTTCTGAAATGCTAATTGCAGCAAACACAGCTGATTTGCCAATCCAATGCCACCACTGAACAACATATAAGGCTTCAATGCAGATTGCAACCCCTTTCTCATATCATAATCATCATCATCATCATCATGAGCCCCCTTCTTCCCATTTTTTCTACATGGGGTTGGGGTATCATGTTAACTGTCCCCAACTCTCTCGATTCAGTGTCAGACTCCTGCCTTCTTCAACACTCATGCCTGACTGTCACAGATCTTCTTTCATGCAATCCATTCACCTCTTTACTGGACATCCTCACTTTCTCTTACCTTCTTCCTGTCTTTCCCAAATCTTTCTCACCGGATTGTCTTCTACTTTTCTGCACATGTGTCCAAACCACTGTAATCTGTTCTATTTGATTTTTTCTGCAATTGGAGCTACTTTGGCTTCTGCTCTTGTGTCCTCGTTTCTTCATCTTTCCACAGTCTGCATTCTACTACCCTTCTAAGGCAGATCATTTCCATCACCTCTAGCTTCTTCAACTGTTCTGCCTTTGCTGCCTAGGTTTCTGTACCATACAGTAGTACTGGTCGCACCACTGTCTTGTAAACCTAACTTTTCAGCTTCTTTGCCATTCTTCTATCATAGAGTACACCTGACACTCTATGCCAGTTGGCTGCAGCCCCTCTGATTCTAGCTTTGACCTCTTCATTCAGACTTCCCTTCTTTTCAACCACCCCTCCCAGATACTTGAAGCTGTTTGCCTGTTCCACTATCTTCCCATCTATCTCTATTCTCAGCTTCTTCTGATTTCCTCAATTTACTGCCATTACCACTGTCTTATCTGTGCTTAGTTTCATCCCATCAGTCTTCAGTTTTGCATTCCATTCTCCTATCCTTTCCTGAAGTTCTAGCTCACACTCTGCCTGTAGTACCACATTGTCTGCATACATCAACTTTGTTGAGCTGTTCCCTCCAACCTATTTGCTAATGCAGTCCATCACCAGTATAAACAGCAGTGGGCTCAGACCTGAACCCTGGTATACACCCACTCCCACTGGGAACCCCTCTGTGAGGCCAAACACTGTTCATAGTTGAGTCATTGGGTCCTTGTACATAGCCTGCACTAATTCTACCAGTGTTTCTGGGATTTCAAACCATCACAGTACTGCCCAGATCAGCTTTCTTGGAACCTTGTAATATGCTTTCTCCAAGTCTGGGAATGCCCAGTTGGATTCTCTCTTCATCTCTAGCTTGTTCTCAAGTATCTGTCTCACTGAAAACATCAGGTCAGTTGTGCTCCATCCTGGTCTGAATCTGAACTGCTCATCTCCCATCTTCTATTCTGCGTATCTGTTTATCAATCACCCTCTCCAGAACTGTCATGCAATGTGATAGGAGTTTGATGCCTTTGTACTGCCCAGAGTTATGGATGTCCCCTTTGTTCTTGTACACTGGCACAAGTATGCTTATTCTCCAGTCATCTAGGATACACCTTTCTCTCCATACTGCTATTAGTACCATCAGGAGACATTTCTCCCCATCTCACCCACCATCTTTATCATATCTGCTGTGACTTTATATGAGCCTGCTGCTTTCTCTGACTTCATGTTCCTTAGTGCTGTTCTTACTTCTGTGGTGGGATCCTCTTCTTCTCTCATTGTAGGCTGTTTCTGGTGCAGTACAGTTTCTGTGTTTTTTTTTCATTCAGAAACTGCTGGTAATACTCCTTCCATCTGCCTTTGCTGTCCTGTGGACTGGTGTGCAGGTTGTTGCTGGCATCCCTTATGAAGGATGTCTGACTCTCTTTTATCTTTCTGTCTTTGCCTTGCAACCTGATAAAGTTTCTTAGTGCCACTTACTGAGTCACTTTCCAGAAGTTGGTAGAGTGCCTCTGATGCCCTATTCTTTGCTATTGCAACTTCTTTCATAACTTATTTGTTTTCCAACCAGTAGTCCATCCTAGCCTGGTCAGTATTTTCTGTCTCCCACTTCTTCCTGCAATCCTTCTTTCTTTGATGACTTCCTGGACTTCTGCATTCCATCACTAGCTTTCCTTATGTACCCTATTTCCATACCTGGCTTGGCCACATATCTTTTCTGTAGTCCTAACACATGCTATTTTTAGGCGCTGCCATTCTTGTTCAACTCCACCTATTTCCTCCTCTTCTTGGGGTGCTAGAGCCCCAAGTAATTGCTTGAACTGTTGTACTTTCTCTCCAGTCAACTTCCAGGTCTTCATTCTGGTCTCTGTTGACCTTAGAGCCTTCTCTGACCACTGCTTGCAGCTGATTGTGGCAACTAGTGGTTTATGCTGTGGACTGACTGTTTCACTGGGGATGACATTGTAATCATGGATTCCATGCCTGTGCCTTTTCCTTACTAGGAGGAAGTCTACCTGAGTTGTATGTTGGCTACTCTTGCATGTGATCTTGTGATTGTCTGTCTTTCTGAACAATGTGTTGGCTACTATCAAGCCCTTTGCCAGACATACGTCTAGAATGGCTTCTCCTTCTTTATTCCTGTTATCCCCCACCCATGTGGACCCAGGCAGTCCTCATATCCTGTTCTGTCTGTCCCGATATGTGTATTCAAGTCACCCATTATCAACACCAGTTCATGTTGTTCTACTTTATCTAGTAGGTCCTGCAATTGCTGTCTGAATGCACTCTTTTCCTCACTATCACAACCCTGCTGTAAGGCATAGGCTAGGATTATGAATACTGCCCTGTCATGACACTGGAGTCAGATTGCCATGAGTCTGTCATTAATTCTGATGATATGTTATGTCTGACTGCCTACTGAAGCGTCTCTCTCACCGCAATTCCTACACCATTTCTAGCCTGTCCCCCTCCTGAGTAGTAAAGTCTAATTCCCAAGCCAAGTGGCTTTGCTGCACTGCCCTTCCATCTCATCTCTTGGATACATGGGATTTCCAGCCTCCTCTGTATCCTCATGTCATTCACTTCCAAGCTGCATCCTGTCAGTGAACCTACATTAAAAATAGCAATTCTCAGTTCATGTTTGGTAGGTTGGTTGGTTTTATGTCCAACTTCACTCAACAGAGCTATCCCAGGTAACCCAGTCTGGGCAACTAGCCACCAGTCGACCAGTAACTTATTGACCAGGGGCTTTTGGGTTTTATGGTGGGCACACACTGGTCAATAGGGGCACATATACCCCTCCTACCATTAACAAGGGTCCCTGGTGTAGGTAAGAGTAGGCAGGGTCCTCAACCCACTTATCACCAGTAACTACCCATGCCCATTTTGGTGACATGAGTCAACCTGACTGAATCACCTACAGCCATAATTTACATAATTGAGTGGCTAGCCCTGCCTCGGCATGCAGTCTGTGATCCATGTTCTCCTATCTAGAAGATACTGTGCACCAAAGCAGTTGGTCTGTACAACTCTTCCCCCTACAGGGCACCATGTAGCATCTGTACTGCTGCCCACAGCTCCATTCATTGATGAGTCTGAGATAAAAACACTCATAATGTTTTTCAAACATGAAAGAAACCCCATGGAGACACAGGGAGAATGTGCAACCTCCAAACAGGCATTGGTCGGAGGTCAGGATTAAACCTTGTACTATGTGCATTGGAGGTGAAGACCTTAACCATTATGCCAACACATCTCTTCCTTCTTTCTCATATTTTGGGTTGGAAAATAGTTGGGGACAGATACTACATCATGGCAAACAGAATATCTGTAGTAGCTACTATTTACATACAGATGTGTGTGCTACAGGCTGAAGATGAAGGTGATGCTGCAGGCAATAGGCATAGGCAGAAAGGATGAACAGTTTGCAGGACAACAAGCTTTAAGAGTAGGTGTGGGACCTGTGGCAGCCTTGTTGTTTAGGCAGGGCCAGATTGAGAGAACCCACACCACTGGGAAGGTAAGGTATGCTGTCAGGTAAGTCTGTCATCTGACAGTATCAGTAAGACAATGCAAGGCAAAATGGTTGGTGTGTCCTAGAAAACAGGTAGGTGTACATTAACCATGATGTCATGCAGTTGAACAACTTCCAAGTCACGTGTTATGTCATTTTAGTCCCCTGTTGAGTGTGTGCTGGCAACCCTTGCATCTAGCTCAACCTCTATATATGTATATATATATATATATATATATATATATGTATATTACTTGTGCAGCTGTGGTTGTGTGTGGTTATTACCAGCAAAACTTTGTGGGCTGCAGTGTGATATTACTAGGTGACAATTTCAGTATGCAATTCAACATCTTCTGGGAATTCAGGCTATTGCATTACCTGACATTCTGTGCACTTTATAGTGCTGTACTAGGAATAGGTGAGAGTGGTCCTATCTATAGTCCTTTGTCCTGCATTGTATCGATAGACATTCCAGCTGTACTGCTTTGGGTGGATATATAGCTGATGAGACAGACATATATATCACACATTATAATATCAATGGCTACATGCATGTATTTTCATTGGCAGATGCAGCTGTCCTTGAAACCAGGACCTTGTCTACCAAAAAGTTATGTTTTCAATGCATTTTACAAACTGAGCTACAGAGTCACTGTTATACCAAACGAAGTTTTACATGTTGTAGTTATCATTCCACAATTACCGATTGTTAAATACCACACTTACATCAATTATAACTTGTATGGCTTTAGAGTGCTGAAGTTGTATACCAGAGTCCCAATTAAAATCCTCTTTTCCATTAATGTTTTATCAAGTGTGTTCTTGCATGTTGTAGTTATAATTGTAGGGTTACCTGCTATCAGATACCTCACTTACATCTAAGCTTATGTGTGTGCCTTTATAGTGACATATTTGTATACTAGAGTGCCAATTACAGTACTATTTTTGTATAATTCTCTTAGCTGATTTGTGTGGTGTGGCACAATGTGGAGCAGCATTCAAACACACTTTATGAAGGGAACTACAATATTAATATGTGTTGCTTAAAACACATGTTTTCATTAGTGGCTGTGTGGCTTGGTGGGATGATCCACTAATCTGCAGGTGTGAAGGTCATGGTCTCAAAATAGGGTAAAGGTGTACTTTTTGAATGTGATTAATATTGTTCCAAAAGCATATATCAGTATAGTGCTATTTAGCATAGCTAAGCGATGAGGTGTGTCATGCAGAGTTGGACAAAAATCTTCAAAGAAAAGAAAAATGGGGAGATAGGACAGTGGTGAAAAGGGGTGCAAGTGGGGAGGAAGTCATAGTGAAAGGCAGGTAAGGATGTGCAGAACGGGATAAGGAAAGAACCATCACCATTGATTTCTTCATCAACAACAGCTGTGCACTGTGACAGATTTTTCAGCTGAATTGGACTGTCACCCCCAGAGAGGAGTGACAACAGCCTAACTGCATTGTCAAGCCAATTGGACCAAATTAAGTGTGCCTAGTGGACATGTGTGAAATTGAGAGCTATGTATGGGACAATATTTTTTTTTGGGGGGGGGGGGGCAGGTGCCCACTTCTTTTTTTAAAGGTGAGAGTGGAATGTTGGGGAAGAAACGTATGCATGTGTGGGGGAAGTAAGTTGGGATGGTGAGGAAGCCTTTGCTCACAGACAAGACAGCAGACAGGGTTGGTGTGTGACACAAGAGGGGAGTGTACACCTTGGACAGGGAGGGTGTTGTGGAATAACAGACTCATGTCCTCACCCATGGGACTATCAGCACTGCTCCTTCACTGCCCCTGTGGTGGCGGTGGTGGAGGCTGGTGTCTAGGTTGGGGCTTCCCCACCAGGATGGTGAGCATGCTCTCCATCTGATGTAGGCATGCACCAACAGTTCAGTGAAGCACCCTGCACACCATACCTGGCAGTTCTTGATGGGTGACAAAATTACCCCCTCCACCTCCGATCCCAGAGGGGGCCCAGCCACAGCCCATGGGTGGAACTACCCAATGTCACAGGTAGTGCACAGGCAGTAGAGAGGGCACAACCAGGCTGCATCCCAGATGTGCTGGGCTCCTGGTGTCATGGCCAGTGGAGGGAAGGTATGTGGATCTCATGGAACTGGCCTACCTTGTCACTCTGTAGTAAATTAGCTATAAACATAAGGTAAGATAAGTAATAACCAAACCAATGTTAGTATTAACATACTGGAAGATATTGATTAATTCAAATACATATTAGCGTATACTATATGGAACACAACACTAAATAACATAACGGTAAGTATGTTAACAGCAAACCAGTATGACATAACCCATAAGGCCAAAATAACAGTTAGTTTAAAATAATATATCAATATCAAACCATAATAATAAATAACAGTAATAAATTAATAAATTTAATAATAATAAATTAGAGAAGATAAGGGTGGTGAGACAAAGAAAAACATACCATTAGTGACCTCGCAGGTGGTATTACTATACAGACTACTATTACATAATTCTACAGGTGTATAGTGTCGCTTGTGTGTACAGTGACTCCAGTTCTTGTATAGATGATGTTACATGTGCATACCTCTCAACCTGTTAGCATGGGACAGTATGGGCCAAGCACTAACAAATGCACGTACACAACTACAGGGAACTGTTTTACATAGTGTGCTCATACATTACTGTCAAGGTGTTCTTTAAACATATTTGCCAGTAAATTGCATTCCAAGTAATGTCATTTATCTGCTAATCATGGACCAAACATATGGGGCATTAGTCATTATATTCAGAAAAATCATGACAGTTGAGAGGTATATTCATGTACACTAATTAGACTAGACAGCCATTGATTTCTTAGTTGGCTGCCATGGAATTAGAACCCACAAGCTGTGACTCCAGGGAATGCGTACACTAAATTTAACAGTTGACTGATGTCAGATTAGAAAAGGCATGGCAGTGCATACAGGAATACTTCACACTTATTGGAAAATATTATTTATCAAGGCACATTTCTACTTTACACTTTATTGACATTGCTCCTGAAAATCTTATAGGTTCATAGGGGTTTACTAGGCTAATGACCACAATGGCCTTTTTAAGCCTAGCCATGCATCCCAGATCTCTGACAAGTTTTGATACCCTTGATAAGTGTAAGCATGGGCCTGGGAGATGAACCATTTACAGATTACCTGTTTGCATCAGAGACATAGGTGCCAAACCAGGGATGAATTTCTGGTTTCCCATCCAATTGTCCACATTGCACTTAAATTGGATTAGGGAAGAACTCTGCTTCACATGGAGAGGGAGCTTGTTGCATAGACGGGGTAGTCTCTAGGCTACATACCTATTTCTCCAGCAAATATGTTACCTGTACACATGGATATCTGCCCAGAACATGAGCTACCTTACCCATATACCTTGTTCCTGAAGTGGGAATAATATACAGCATTATTTGACTACAAAGGACATACAGGCTTGAACCTTACTGTGGGTATTGCACTACATTTATCAGGTATTTTTTTCTGCAGTCTTTATTCATTTCTTTTTTTACAGTTGACTGGTGTCATATTAGAATACACATGCAATGACTATAGCCATACTTCACAGTTATCTGAACAGATTGCTTCTCAATCCACAATCCTGCTTTAAACTTTATTGATAATGTACCTTAAAAATTTGGCATTTATAAACATGAATATCTAGCCATAACGTCAGCTACCTTACCCATACACCTTGTTCTTTTAGTTGGTGGACTCTGCAGCATTATATGACACAAACTAGCCAGAACACAGGCTTAAAACTTACTGTGATTATTGCACTGCATTTATCAGACAGATTTTCAGCAGTCTTTAATCATTTCCTTTGTACAATTGACTGGTGTTTGATTAGAACACACATGCAGTAACTACAAGAATAGTGAGCATTTGTTTGCTTGAAACAATACATATCACAGCACCTTCACCCTTTAAAATCTATGTAATACAATTGCTTCACATCTGGCATGTACAGCACAGACAGCTGTGTCAGACCTGTAAGTAATAACCCATTTACCCTCATCATTACCCGAGTGCGATCTACAGCATATTTTACATAATGAGCACAGCAGAACAGTGACTATTAATCAGGGTAGACCCCAACCTTAGCTGATGTTTGTAAGCTGTACTACACAATAATGCATGCTTACTTGACTTAACTTGGTTTACCATTTCAAGTAGACACTGACACATTACTAAACATATTACATTTACCAAGTATGTTCTACCTGCCTGTTAGGACTGCTAACTATGTAAATACTTTTTTTTTCTCAATTTTTTTTTTATTTTTCAAATACATTTGAATGAATTCCATAGTATTTATACATAACATCTTAATAACTATAGCAAATCTTAATGTATACAGTTACTTATAAGTATGTTCAATCCATTATCAGAGTGTGTGATCGACTATTGTATAGTGTCAATCAACGATAAGACTTTTCCACAAGGGTTGTTGATAAATGGCTTTGGATAAATTCTGAGTTCTTTAATTTTAATTTCCAATAATGCTGTGGTCTTCAGTAGGCTGTAGAAGTCTTTGAAAGTTGGTATTGTGTTTGTATTCCATCTTCTTGTTATGCACTTACTTAAAATTGCAAGTATAGTCCATACTAGATACATGTTTGACCTATTCAAATGAGGACCTTCATTCACATGTAATAATAGAAGAGCTTTAGTTAAATAAAATGATTCATTAAATAAAGCTTCAGAAAGTTATTAATACCATTCCAAAATGGCTTAATTTTAACACAATCAAAGAAAATGTGGTTCCAATCTGCATTGTGTACTTGCTCAAATCTCCAACATATTCCGTTTATGGAAGAACTGATTTTATTGATTCTGTCTGGGGTTAAGAATGCTCTGTGTAAGCATTTCCAATTAAAAACTTTCCAGTATTGTGTAAAGAATATATATTTTGTCGATAATAAGATATTTGTTTTAATATCTTCAGTTAACTGTATTGAGTGTCCTTTTGTTTTATATTTCCAATATGAGGTTTTGGGTATTGTTTTATAGTTTATTAATATTTTGTAAAATTTTGAAATACTGTTTCCCATGTCAAAGTCATTATATATAATTTCAGATATGTATTTCATAAATCTAGGTATTTCTTTAAATGAAGAATTGTTAATTATTCTGCTTAAATCTTGTGAATATGACAGAATACTCTGTAAAGTTAGCCAGTCCTATTGTGGAATTTTGTATGTTGTTTTTATTACTTGCATATCTAAAACTTTTAGTTCTTTGATACATTGGAGCCAACAAACAAATCCTTTCTGTTCCCAGGAATTAATCATTTCTCTATATATTGTATGTGGAAAGTTCTTTGTTGCTATAAATGGTGTTATAAGATCAAACCAGATTTTTAAATCTATATTTGCATTAATAATTTTCCTAAATGAGTCAATGTAATAATTAATCATATGAGTTTTAGTGGGTTCAGTTATGTTATATTGCATACTAATACATATGTGCCATGGTAAATTGTTTTCATCTGTTATTTTATTTTTTTTTTGTAAATCAAATTCATTTATTGATATTACAGTTAGTAATTCTTTCCAATTTGCAGAATAATTTATATGTATCCAGTCTGAGAATGTTTTAGATATTGATGCTTTTATATATGTTTCTATATCAAGAAAGTTTAATCCTCCCTGTTTCTGTGGTTTGATATGATGTATTAAAGCTATTTTGTTTCTTTTGGGAAAACATAAACATTTTATTAGGCATGAATTTATTTCTTTAAGTATATTCCCAGCTGGTAGCAGTTGTATTGCTAAGGCTATATATAGGATCTTGGGCAGTAAAACCATTTTTATTAACCGTAGTCGATCTTCAAATGTTATTATTTTGTTCCATTTTTCCACAGATATTTTAATTCTATTGATAACATTATTGTAGTTTTTAAGACTAATTCATTATTATCCTTGCATAACTCAAGTCCTTTAAGGTAGATTCTTGTTTCCCTATGATGTGACCCCCCTCCCCTTAGTCTGCAGTTCTTTTTTTTTTTTTATTTAAAAATAAAAATTTTGTTTTTGATTTATTGAAATGGAGTCCTGAAGTCATGTGAAATGTGTCAATTATTATATATAATTATTCTAATGTCTCTTTTGTATTAGATAATGTTAGTAATATGTCATCAGAAAATAGCATTACTGTTATTGTTCATAAACCTCTATTCATTTGATTTTTATATTGTTATGAATTGAATCTGCCAATATTTCGGTAGCCAGAGCAAATAGAATCATTGACATGGGAGGGTGCCTTTTGTTATATGTATAGATTCAGAGGTAAAAGTACCTAACTTGGCATATGCTAAATTATTTCTATATATATTCTTTAGGAGATGAACAAAGGATGCAGGAAATTCAAATAAGATTAGGACTTTGAATAAATAGCACAGATTTAGGGAATCAAAGGCTTTCTCTATATCTAAGCCAATTATGAGTGCTTCTTTGTTTTCTTTATTAACATAATCTATAAGATAAATTATCCTTTTAATATTGTCATGTGTGCGTCTATGATATATAAATCCAGTTTGATCATTATTTATTGTTTTAGATAGTGGAATTTTTATTCCGTTAGTCAATATTGTCATGAATATCTTATAGTCATTATTTAATAATTATATAGTTCTATATGAGGTACAGCGGTTTGGGGATTTGTTTTTCTTGAGGATTGGTGGGATTAAGGAATATCTCCAAGATGGTGGTATTAAAGCTTGTGATTGAATTTCTAATAGAGTTTTCTGGAAGAGGGATAGTATCTTTGAAGGCAAGAGTTTATATATTTCCACAATTATGCCATCTATACCTAGAGCTTTATTATTTTTACCCTCTTTTATTGTATCTGTAATTTCTTTGTAGGATATGGATGCTTGCAGATCCAGTTTTATTTTTCTGGTACTTTTTATATTAGAATATTTTTCATCTATATTTAATTGATTGATATGTATATTTTCTTTTTGAAAATGTTCTATATAGTGATTTCTGTGGACATCAAGAATGTCACCTGAATCCGAGACAATTTTCCCTTTCTTTTCATGGAAGATACTTTTAATGTTATTAGCTTTTGATTGTATTTTGATTCTTGTGGATAAATTATGTATATATTTAGGAGAAGTGGCCAATGTATTAATTTTTTAGTTTTTCTAAAGATAAACTAGTTTTATGTGTTATAATTTCATTGTATTTATTGTTTAATACTTCTACTTTCTTTTTCATCTCCAAATGATTTTGAATTTTTTTCAGCATTTACTGACAAAAGTTTGGATTGTAGATCTAATAATTCAGAATCCCATTCTCTAATTTTTTGTATACCAAGTTAGGGTTTTATGATATATGTAAGCTTTTAATGAGTCCCATATCATTATTTTATTTATTTCTGTGGTTTAATCAATATCTAAGAAGAACTGTAATTCAGATAATAACCAGGGTTTGAAGTCTCTAATTTTAGTTATATGTGCTGGAATTCTGGAGTTAAAGACTAATGGTTTGTACCCATTTTGAAGTTTTAGTATCAATGAATTGTGGTCTGAAAAGGGGCAGGGAGTGATTGAGAAATTAATAATTTTAGAATGTAAGTCATGGGCAGCAAATATTTTATCTATTCTAGTTTGGGTACCAAATCTGTGATCTTGATGAAAAAAACAAAGATTTATCTTGTTTAAATTTGAAAGTATCTACAACATGAAATGATTCTACCCACTTGTTTAAAGCTTTTGATACAGGAGATGTACACAGTGTGCAGTGATCTTTTATTTGTAGTTTCAGAAATATCAAATATACAGTTAAAATCTCCTCCTAATATTAAGTTGCCTTTATAATTATTGGAAATGAAATCCAAGTGTTTTTTAACAGTTCCTGTTCCAATGCCCGGGAACCAGTATAGATTGACTAGGGTCCATATTCTGTTATATGTAACTATTACTAATCCCATAAGGCCTTCTTTATCTTCATACTCATAAATGATTTCTGGGTTAATCATATTTGTTTTTCATAAAATTATTACCCCTGTTTTCTTTGTCGTACAAGTGGATTGCACCAATATCATGTATTCCTTAGGATTCCATTTGTAATTGTCATTTGTTTTGAAATGAGTTTCTTGAAGGAAGACAATCTGTGGTTTGTTCAGTTTTAAATATTTCAGTAGATTTGATCTCTTGCTAGGATTGCTTAAATCATTGATATTTAAAGATAAAGTTAAATCCATCTTAGGTTATTTGGACTATGTATTTTTGTTTTATTGTGACCATTAAAGATTCTCCTCTGATAACTATAAAGTATATGTTTGAGCTTTTAAAGGAAATTATCAATTTTATACTTTGAGTGTTTACCAATAAAGTAATATTTTTGTCAGGCATACTAAAAACGTTTTTGTGAAATAACAAATTGAAATTAATAAATGTTAACAAAACTAAGATCCACACTAGCCATGGAATGAAAATCATTCCTAATCTGATGGATAAACCTAAGTCCATCAGATTATCACTCATACCTTGACAATTCAGAACATCTGAGCTCCATAAATTGAATTATCATATGGAGAATATTTGTAATAGGAATAAACAATATTTATGTCATTTTGAACAGATATAGCACTATTGTAGATTAGACAGAATTCTAATAGGTTCATGGGTTCATAGGTTCATAGATTCATACTAGGCTATCTGCCCAAGGGCATTTATAAGCCTAGCCCATAGTTATGTGGCTTTCGCCACCCCTTTAGTTTGAATAAAAACTATGCCTATCATTTTTCTGTGCCTCTGTCAAGCAGTGACACTGAAGTAATCCCTGGGGTATATCTGCGATCTCCCATCCATTGGTCAAGATTCCTCTTGAACAAGGCCAGCGAGGTGCTCTGCCTCACATGTACCGGGATTTTGTTCCACAGCATAGGGAGTCTCTGGGTGATGAATCTGTCCCTCCAGCACGTTCTATTTATAACCGTGTCAAGGTTTAAGTCTCCGCCTTGTGGTTCTGAGGGATCTAGATTTTTGAGGTGAAGCATATTCATCAAATCTGGGTTTGACATGGCCTTATATGTCAGGCACAGGTCACCTCTGAGCAAGCGGTATGAGACTGAATAGAGCTGGAGTTCTTTCAGTCGGGCAGCATAAGACATATTTTTGAGACCCTTTATCCTTTTGGTGAGGAACTTTTGGGGCCTTTCAAGCTGCATCAGGTGTCTGGTCAGATACATTCTGAACGGGGCATTGTACTCAGTCATAGGTCTAATGAGTGATGAGTACAGGGGGACGATGACCTCCCTTGATCTAGATGTGAATTCCTTCATGATCAGGTGGGCGATATAGAAGGTTTTCCTAACTACTTTAGCAACATGAGTGTCAAACGAAAGGCTACTGTCAACTTGGGTCCCCAGATCCCTGATGACTTTTTCTGTGTTCAGTGGATTGCCACCTATATGGTAGCTAGGGGTAACCTTGTTTTTCCCGAAGGGTATGACTATGCATTTTTTGGCGTTTAACTTCAGGCCATGGCTCTGGCACCAGTTATCCATTTCTGTGAGGCCCTTCTGGAGGATATCTGTGTCAGATGTGTTTTCGACTATGGCGCCGTTTGCAGTCATCTGCAAACTTTGTCAGCCATAACCCTCCTGTGTTTGCTTGTACTTCAGAAAAGTAGATGCCGAACAAGAGTGGACCCAGGACTGAGCCCTGTGGGACACCATTTGTGACAGGCTTTGTGTCTGACATAGCTCCAGCAACTCTGACCCTGTGGGTTCTGTCGCTTAGCCAGTTTGCAACCCATCTTGTGATGTATGGGTTTACATTCAAGCTGATGAGTTTTTCGATGATGCCTGAGTGGGGTATTGTGTCAAGGCCTTTGCCAGGTCGAGGTAGGCTGTATGGACTGCCTTTCCCTCATCAATGGCCTTGGTGACTGTCTCGAAAAAGTCAACCAAGTTTAAGAGGCAGGATCTGCCTTTGACAAAGCCAAACTGGGTTGGATCCAAAGTCTGCAAGTTCCCTATGTCTTTATTTATGAGTTCCATTATGATCCTCTCCATGGCTTTGCAGATAAGGCTTGTCAAGCTAATGGGGCGGTAATTTCCAGGGTCTGTGGAGGCACCGCCTTATGAAGTGGGACCACAGTCGCTGCGCCACTCCTTGGGTACGATCCTGAGGTGAGGCTAAGATTAAACAGCTGTCCTAACTGTGGGTTTAATTCCTCGTTGAGTTCATGAAGCACACAGCCGGGGACACCATCCGTCCCATGGATGCTGTGTTTTTGCCTTAGTGAGGGCAGTTCTCACCTGGGTGTTGGAGATGTTTGGGGGCTACAATCCTCTGGAATAGATATCTCCTTTTGGGGAGGGGGAGAAGTTTGCACTGAACCTGTCAGCCAGTATGTTAGCAATGTGTGTAGGTTCAGTAATTTTCACATCATTTTGAACTAATTCTGAGCATATCTGGGAGTTTCCTCCTAGGTTTCTAACATAGCTAAAGAAGGCCTTATGATTGTCTTTAGAGTCCTTGGCGATTTTTCTCTCAAAATTTGCCTTGGATGATTTTATGAGAGCTCTTAGTTTTTACTTATAATGATCAAAGGTGTCTTACCTTTCAAGGATTTTGCTCTATCTTGTAGTAGCTTCATCCTTTTGTTGTAGAGCTTGTTTATGGCTGGGGTCCACCAGACTGGACGCTTGCCTTTGGTACAGAGAGTCTTAGTTTTGTTTGGGATTGCCTGATCCATGCAGTCCTGTAGGTGCTGGTAGAAGGCATTTGTAAGTGATTCAGCGGTTTGAGTAATGTTTACCACTGGCTCAGGGGCCTTAAAGGAGACCACACTAGTTTTAGAAGTGTGAAATCGGCTTTGATAAGTTTTTCACTGTGGTCTTTTTGTTTCAGGTGGGGGCGGGATGAGGACCTCCAGCGAGATTAGTTTATGATCTGATCTCACCAGTGAGGGGTATACTTCCGGTGTTGAACATTTTGATCCCATGTTCGTGATGATGAGATCAAGTATGTTTTCACCTCTTGTGGGGATGGTGACTAGTTGTTCCATGGCATTTGAGTTTATGAACTCCAGGAATCTTTGGGTTAGAGTGTTCGGGCTTGAGTAGTGTTCCCAGTCTATATTAGGGTAGTTGAAGTCACCTAGTATGATGGTGTTTGGATATACATTTATCCCCTCCAATGTTTTCAGGAAGGCCATGTGAGGTTCCTGAGTTTGAGAGGGTGGCCTGTAACATGCTACAAATTGCAGAGCAGTCTTGCCTATGGTTAATTGCACCTGGATGGTCTCCGATGCATCGCGTGCCACCAACCTTGAGGTGTGGGTGTCCTTTATGAATATGGACACCCCTCCTTTCTTGGTGTTGTCCGGATTTTGGGGCAAACGCATGATATGAGGTGAAACCTGTTAGTGCTGGGGTGCTCTCAGGAGCCTTGAACCAGGTTTCTGTCACAGCACAGACATTGTTGTTCTCCATATTGAGAAGGGCCTCGAGTGCATCTTGAGATTGAGACTTCTGGCATTGAGCAGCATTACCCTTAGTTTTTTTCCTTTTGGTGTTCTAGGGTGGTAGGTTTAGAATTTGAGCCTTGCCTAAAAAGGCACTATGGGGTGGCAAGAGCCTTTGCCAATATTCGAAGCCCAGGGTGACAGGTGCAAGCCGTCCCTTAAGCAGCGTGGCTTGTCCAGCATGTCATCCCAGGCAGACAGACATTGGATCCCCTTTGAATGACACCAGAATTTAAGCCAATTATTAAAGCTGATCATCTTATCACTGTATTGTGGCATCATTCTAGGTGAAGGTAGGATACTGCTCAAGGTCAGGGTCATACCTGCCTGGGCTACATAATCAGAGAGCTCCTCGATGTCCCTTTCATGTAGTCCAAGGAGGTACGCCTCAGGTCGTTGACACCAGCGTGGACAATGACTGAGTCGACTTGTACCTGCTGTTGAGAGACCTGAGTGTTTGCGTTATGTGGCGGATTCTAGCGCCCGACAGGCAGCTTACTGTGACCTTCTCCTTACTCAGTCTGGAGCGGACGCCAGTGTGTCTGACTATGGAATCACCAATGACAAGTGTGTCTGGCATTTTGTTTGGCCTTAAGGGCTGTGACTGTTTGACACTCTGACTGTGTGGTCTATGTGTTGCATGTGTTGGGTCGTGAGGTGGTAGTTGTTTGGGTGTCTGCTTTGGTGGCCTCTGCTGTTTTGGTAAATTTTGATCAGAGCCTCGAGTATGTCTTTGTGTGAGTATGTGTATGATTTGAAGTTGTGATGGTACCATGTGTGACTGGGTATGTATTGTGTGTGGTTACCTTCTCCTCCTGTCTGGTCTTGCCAGTCCTATGTTGAGAGAGCTCAGCCTCCAGTTTGGCCGTATAGTTGCATCTCTCGCATGTATTTGTGTTTTGTGGGAGAAGGAGAGGATTGTCTGTGTACATGAGGCAATTGTAACATTGCCTCAATATTCCCAGGTTCACCAGTTGAGCTGGAGAGGACACTAGCAACTGATCCCTCGACATACTAGAAGTAGTAGATAAAGAACTTTCAAAGGACTCGGGAAGTGGGTTTTAGGCTGGTGGGGTACTATCTATAATAAGAGTGCTTTATCAAGGTGCAAGTACTGTAGGAGTAAGTGCTAGGCTTTACAGATAGAGAATAGTCTACTTGGGAATCAAGTAGAGATGAACTTTTCAGTTATAGGATATGCTGGTTAGATCAGCAGTACAGTTTAGCGTGTTTTATACCAGGGGGCTGAAGGGAGCTAGCAATTGGCCCAAAACGACCAATGGACTACTAGTTTCTGGCTGAAACTTCACCAAATCGGACAAAAGGCGCTCAGTGCTTCCCACTCCCACTGGTAAGCAAAGAAACTTCCTCCTTCCTAATAAGGCAATGGATCAGTAACAGGAACTAAAACAAAGCCCAGGGATCAGCAACTCTGAAACTGGACTACTCTAGTTCAGTAAGGCGGAAAACAAGAGATTTTTTGTTTTATTACAGAGATAAGGAAAAACAGACAGTAAATGCTATAAATGCTGTAAATCGGCTAGCGACTTTAGTGTGTAGCCTACAGAAACAATTTGCAACAATTAGTAACTTAAAGTGCAATAAACAGTGTAAAATGCAGAAATCACTTAAAGTAGCAGTAAAACAGGCGAAATGCAGTCGCTAGCTTAATAACAGTGGGAAAGCCACAAAAAATACTTATATCTGGTAGAAAGTCACTCTTTTAGCTCTCTGCTGCTTGGATCACTCTGCAGGCCACCACGAGGATCTGTGCTGAGTTGGTACAAGCTGGAAAACGTGTGTTTAGCGTGTTTTATAGCAGGGGGCTGAAAGGAGCTAGGAATTGGCCCAAAATGACCAATAGACTACTAGTTTCTGGCTGAAACTTCACCAATTCGGACAAAAAGGCTGCTCAGTGCTTCCCACTCCCACTGGTAAGCAAAGAAACTTGCCTCCTTCCTAATAAGGCAATGGATCAGTAACAGGAACTAAAAACAAAGCCCAAGGATCAGCAACTCTGAAACTGGACTACACTAGTTCAGTAAGGTGGGAAAACAAGAGATTTTTTTTTTTTTTTTTTTTATTACAGAGACAAGGAAAAAAACCAGACAGTAAATGCTATAAATGCTTTTAAGTGGCTAGCACACTTGAGTGTGTTAGCCTACAGGTAAAATTAAGCAACAAATAACTTTTTAAGAGTGCAAAACAGTTAATCAACACAAAAACAGTTTAAATAGAATGCAGAGCTGTATAAACAGGCTAAGATGCAGTCGCTAAGCAGTAAATATTCAAAAAGCCAGAAAAAAATACTTAAATCAGTTATAGCAAATACAGTTATAACAAATGCTCTGAAATATACTGTATATTTCCAGTATGTTTGAGAAGGACAGTCAGAACACAAGAAGGTTCAGGCGAAAAAGAAAAAAAAAGTTTTGTTTTACTTTTTGAAAAGGGAAAAAGGAGGAACAGAAGGCCTTATCAAATGTTCTCTCTGTATTAAGAAGAATGAGCTAATGACACTAGACTGGGAGGTGTGTCACAGTAGGGGCGGGCAACTGCAAAGCCACCAAGTTTTCTGAAGATTCTGAATAGACAAAGTGCTTTATATATATTAAATTATAAAAACAGTAATTTGTAAAAAAAATCAAAAGATACTTATATTTTGTAGCTCAAACAACTTCTCCAGCCTGCACTGTGGCAAAGACAAAGACCAGAACAACAACTTTTTTTTTTTTTTTTACAAGAACACAAAAGAACCAGCCCCCACTAGCCAAGAGATAATTACACAGAGTAAATGTTTCAGTTTATACAATAGCCTAAGACAGCAAGCACTACAAATTCTGAAAGTTTTTAAACAGATAAAGATTTCTGAAGATTCTGAATAGACAAAGTGCTTTATATATATTAAATTATAAAAACAGTAATCTGTAAAAAAAAATCAAAAGATACTTATATTTTGTAGCTCAGTTGCGGTCAAACAACTTCTCCAGCCTGCACTGTGGCAAAGACAAAGACCAGAATGTCTACTTATTGTATAAGCAGTTAATATTTACATGAAAGCTAGATGACAAGCAATTCAATCATAGTAAAGTAGGATGTATCATATATAAAACCTCAGTAAAAGATTATAGCACACAGTTATTTAACATATTCACCCGTATTGATGAAGTCTTTCAAAACATATTACTTAATCTAAGTAGATGGTAATAATATTTATACCTAATGTTTATAATACAATGTATTTTACTGGATATATCAGAAGTTATATTTCATTGTTTGCCAGCATTTAAGTAATCACTTTTTTTGTTGCTAACTTACTTAAAGCATCAAGTTTGTTTTATGTGAACATTGATGAATGTTAGTGCCTTTTAATTATCAGTGCATCCCTCGTCCCTATTTCCTACACACAAAGATTTTCATATCTGCCATTTCTTATTATAAAATGAGTGAAATTATAGGTTAAAAACAACAAATTCACTTATTGTGATTAATGATTACAAGTTCCCTTTCCATATTCATAAATTGCCATTTTATGGCATATACTGAAAGTTTTTAGATTTAAATGACAACATTCTATTTTGTATAATCAGCAAAGGTTAAACTGAGTGATTATTGTCAATTTAATACTATTTGTTCAGAATATGATTGTTACTTTCTGTGACATTGCTAGTTCAGGCTTCTGTTGTTTCCCTCGAACAACGTTATCAGTTTGATGTCATGTATAAAACATTAGTTACCTTGGTAACAGCTTAAGTATTATGTATGGTCAAGGTGGGTTACGAAACTACAATTCAAGTTAAAGCAATTATATGATTTGTTATGCACATTTACTTATATTAGAAAACCATCATGCTTCCCCTTGATGTTCAATATAGTGTATGTCATTTATGACAAGTTAAAACAGTAGTGTTATTATACACAAGCCCATGTTATTAAACCAAATGTCTATTGTCAATTTAATACTATTTGTTCAGAATATGATTGTTACATTCTGTTACATTTCAAGTTCAGGCTTCTATTGTTTCTCTTGAACAACTTTTTCAGTTTGATGTCATGTATAAAACATTAGTCACCTTGGTAACTGCTTATGTATTATGTATGGTCTAGATGGGTTACAAAAACTACAATTCAAGTTAAAGCAATTACATGACTTGTTATGCATATTTACATATATAAGAAAATCATCATGCTTCCCCTTGATGCTCAATGTAGCGTATGCATTTATGACAAGTTAAGACAGTAGTGTTATTATACATAAGCCCATGTTATTAAATCCTGTCTTAAATATCTAAATTAAGCTGACTGCTTCATCTTATATGAGGGTTATATATTTTATGTCTAGATTTACTAAAATCATATATTACATAACTATTTTGTGTTTTTTTTTTTTTTTTTTGGCTGTTGCTTAGTTAATTGAGAGGCCACAAGCTGTAATGCTTATTCTTATTATTAGCTCCTTCCAAGCATGTTTCTACAGTCCATAGACTTTAAATTATGAGACCCTTCTAGTTTCTTATTTGTTATAAGTATATTTCCATCCTTACATGCACACATATCAGTACTTCAAGCATGGGCAACAATGCCCATCCAGTTTTGCCAGAATACCATTCACTAGTTCATGTGGTGTTTTTCCAGGCTTTTCTTAAAATATACAAACCAATATTTGTCCTGTTCCATTTTATCAGCCTGTTCCATGCAGTGGTAACTCTGCCAGTGAACCACTCAACATACCTTCCAATCCAACTGATATTTCCATGAAGGAAATGTGATGACTCTTTAATTCTTCCCAGCAACCTCAAACACCCTTAGAATCAGCTATCCCCATATGTCCAACATGTCCAAGCAAGCTCACCTCCCAGACTACTGCAAAGGGTACTGCACAAGACCAAGTGCTCTTAGTCTATCACAATAACTCAGACTTCCACTCTTATGTAAGTCCTTAATGTGTTTGGACCAAAATACATTTTAAATATAACATTGAGTTTATTATTATTTTTTTTTTTATCAAGAATCAACTTAATGGACTAAACGAAGTGTTAGGAGACCATCAATATGTGTACATGTGGTTTAAAACAGCCCTTTTATTAATTTTTTTTTAAACCAAAAACTTCATTGCAGAGAATCATCTTGGAGGTTCCTTAGAGCTGTTAAGGATTATCGTCATGCTGTCTCCATTACCATAGCAACCTGGGAGTGTCTGTTTCTGTCTGTGTACTGCATACCAGAGGCTCGCAATGCAACTGAAGCAAAGCTTCAATTCACTGCAACTTCAAGCCTAAATTCCCTCCCTCCCTTTCAGTGAGGCAGCAGCCAGGAAAAGAACGGAGAGAAAACAGATAAAATAAAAAAAAAAACCTCCCAACAAGCTGCCACAACAAGAGATAACACATTCATCCAGCCTTCCCATCTCTCACTCAGCAGACAAAAACAGCAACATACAACAGCTGCCAGACATAGCTGCATCCGCACACACTGTCAGGCTTAATCAAACAGCACTCGAAGCTATGATACCTGCCATAATTGATATTAACTGTATTTAGACAGAATAATGATGACATTTGTACTAAGAGCTTGCTACTATTATTTAACCAGGATATACATGACATTTCTGAATCATACATTAACTGAAGAAGGCATTAGCATCCATGACAGCATTTTGTTCAACACTCTACTCATACTGCTGTTATTTATGATGTTAATTTGTTACATTTGAGTCTGAACACAGATGAATGGTACCTTGTTGAATTAGTTAATTACTTACTTAAATTATTATAGGTAAAGTCAATGAAAAATGAACAAGATAAGTATTCGTTGAGTTCAAGAAGGGGAATAGAAACTTCTATGTTTGTATTTTATGTTGCTTTGTTTTGCTTATATATAATGTAAATAGTAACCCATCGTGACCTACCTTTGTTTGTGAAGAATTGTTGGACTCTTTGAACATTCTGAATAAATCATTACTGTTTCTCAGTTGTTTAAGAAACCCTTCATTTTTTTTAATAAAAACAGATGACAAGTGATGTATCATATCAGCTGATACTTTGAGAGATGTAGTTGTAGAGAGTTATTTTTTTGGGACAACTATCTTGGAATCAGTTTTTTGTTTCTTCTTTCTAGCATCAGTCTAAGGATTTGTTTCTTTTATTTTTTTAAGAGTAGGGGCCATCCATTCCATTTCTTCTGGGATAGACACTATGTTGTTGTTTTTGATGAATATAATAGTTTCTTCTAAGTCATTAAAGGTTCTCATCTCATTGGCAAAAAGTATTTTTATGTTGACTGGAAAGGACAGCTGTGCTTTAATGTTATTTTGTTTCAACAGTTTTATTACTGGCCAGACTTTTTTCCTTTCTTCTTGTATTCTGGAAGAATAATCCGTCAAACCTTATCAGGCTTTGATTGTATTTTAAGGGTGATTTTCTCCAAGCAGATTTTGATATTAGTTCCTTGTCCAGAAATGAAAGAAATTGTATAATTATGGATCTAGGTGGAGTATTTGTTGAGTTAGAAGCAGATTTCCTCAGTGCTTTATGGGCCCTTTCAATTCCAAATGAAAATCCATCTTTCAAGTCTAAAAATTCAGGAATCCGGGTTGTTAATAATGAAATAATGTCTTCTCCTTCAGTGTTTTCAGGCAGACCAAAGATCCTTATGTTGTTTCTCCTTTCCCTGTTTTCTAAGTCATCTATTTTGTTAAGCAGCCATGTATTCTGTTTAAGCAGAACTTGTTTTTGGAATTTTTCCTCTTTGAGTCTCCCTTCAATGTCATTTAGAGAAGTCTCTATATTTGTTATTTTGTATGATGTTGCTGTAATAGTTCCTTAAGAGTATCAGTCTGTTTTTGTGGATTTAATTGAGGTTTTCCAAGTCATTTTTAAAGCCATCCATCTTCAAAGATAGTTCCTGTAAGGTAGATGTCATCAACTGCAATTCTTTTTTCAAAGCAACATCTGGTTGAGAATTTCTAGAGTTGTTCATGTTCAGTGACCCAATATATCTCCAAGTTACTTAACAGGAAAAGTTTTGTATATCTCCACCAAAATTGACAGTTGTGTAGTTTAGTAGTTTATCTATAGATTTCTGATGTTTTAAACTTGAAAATAATAAAATGTTCCTATATTATTATACTAGTTTATGGAACTCTCAAAATTCACTGCTTTCAGTGGCCATCTAGGCTCTGCCCCCAAATATTTTTTATCTCGACAGTATATTATGCATTAGGTTATGGCTTTGATTTTTCTCTCCTTACCATACTCACTCCTCATCCTGGCCCAATGCCTGTATGGGACTGGACATTACGAGCCCTTACTTCTGCAGCTGTTGTAAGAGAAGCGAAGCATTATGCATACCAGGTTTTCATGCATTCAGTTTGTATATTTATAAATTACTGGGAAACATACAATTCTGTGTGGTGTGCCCAGCCCAAGCTTCTTGGACTCAGGTGTCCAAGTTTCCCCACTTTCTATGCTTCAGAACATCATAGTGCAGACAACACTGCTCATCAGTGTGGTGGATACTCTGAGCCCTTGTAATCATCCTGCATCAACTAGGGTTCATGGTTTTTGACCAGGAATCCAACAAACACTTTGGACTCCTGCACATCCCATCTCTCTTTCCAAAAGCACACTCCCTCACCAACATGGCCAGGCATATCAACAGCCAAGTGAGAACTCCAAAGAATGTTGTCAGATTCCTACCTATATGCAATTATATAGGGTACATTCCCGACATAAACATCATAATGCAAATTTCAAAAATGTGGTGTGTTGCTTAGCATCATGCAAACTTGCGCAAGCCGTTGCTTAGCGATGCACAGATGAAGTAGACCACTGGCAATGTTTATTTGAAGCTTAGCACTGCACAGCTTTGCTAAAGCTAACAATTGTTTAATTTTATATTAAACTAATCTTTCAGTCATCTGACTCATGTTCAAAGCAATAAATGCAAAACATATGACTGGTCAGGGCTTGAACCCAAGACCTACAACACAGTAGGTCATGACGCAACCTATCTAGCCACTTGGATAGTACAGGGAAGCAGTATATATTCACATATACTACTAAGATACCTGTTACTGTTGCACAGCGAAGCTGAGTTTGTGCATTACTAAGCATAGCAGAACTGCAACAATTAAATACATCCAGTTTCTATTTTAAGATATCGGATGGCATTGCTAAGCACTGTGCCACTCTTTGCAAACAGGGAGAGACAGGAAAAAAATATTCAGTTAATTACATCTGGTTTCTATTTTTAGATATATAGCAGATTTCAGGTGCATATGTATATGTGCAGCTTGGCATCGCCAAGGATCACAGCACACCACACAAACAGCACATAAAATTAAAAAAAAGTATTACTGTCCTGTGCTAAACACCTGTCCAGATGTTTCTTGACAGTCCATAACTACAGGATAGCCTCTACACTGCTGCTTGCATGGATTCAATATCCATGTAATGCTGATCTCCCTCGGCAGTGTGCCAAAATTAATATGTATGGCTCTCTGCTGGGCAGAAACCATGGCTGTGCACACAGGTACATTCCGTGTAGACTCTACACGGAGCCTACACAGATTTTATTGAATCCTGATGAAAGACTTCTTTGTATATGATGATTAGGATGTAAATTCAGATGAGATTATAATTTTTTTAGAGACTGAAAAAGCTAAATAACATTTAAATTCCTGTTTTTTTCCTAATATAATCATATATCCAGTAAATGTTTTTGTTTTAAATAGTTTTAAGTAAGTTGCTTGAAGCACCAGTGTAATGCATCGATAGCTTAGGCACCTTGCTAAATACATTTGTGAGGATAAAAGTAAACATTGCCTGTAATGATGGATTACAGGCTGGCATAGATGGTAAAACATTTTTTTATAAAATAATATAAATTTGCAAGACAAAGGAGGTTTCCGTAAGGTTAATGAGAAATTATAAGTGTGGTGCCTCTGGAACGTGAAGTGGAAGTAATAAATAAATAATCTTAGTTAAATTTACGAGTATGAAAATGAAAGGAAATGGAAATGTGTCAGTAGTAATTAGAGTACTTTGTTGACCATAAAGTAGCGATGGTAAAAATATATATACATAAATATGTATATGTATGTATATATATAGATCTACTACTTTTGATCAACAGCACATTTGATCGAAACTCATATGATTGACAGCACATTTGATTGAAAACCAGTATTCATGGCAATTAACAGGGATTTGTCCCCCTCCCCAAAGTCATGCAACTTTGGAGTTGATATATAAAGGTAGGGGGGGTGAATAGAGGTTTTCGTTTAAAATATATACATTTTCTTTTATTTTCTTCTTGTGCTGTGCCCCCCACACCCCCCCCCCTACCTTTTTATATGTCAACTCCAGGGTTGCAGGACTTTGGGGAGGGGGACAAGTCCCTGTTAATTGCCATGAATACTGGTTTTCAATCAAATGTGCTGTCGATCAAATGAGTTTCGATCAAATGTGCTGTTGATCAAAAGTAGTAGATCCATATATATATTTTTTTTTTTTTTTTTTTTTTTTTGGTGGGGGAGGTGAATGTTTTATCTAATCTTGGTGCTGATGAGAGATGAAAGAGATGCATGTGGTCATGTAGTGGTATAACCAATGTTGTCCACCCCTGTAGTGCCCTTTTTAGTTATTGCCAAGCAGACAAACCTTCCAACATAGCAAAATCTTCTCAAGACAAGTTAAAGGTGTTACTGCTCAATGCTAGGAGTCTCAAAAAGAAGATGTAATCCCTAGAAGCTCTGCTCATCCTGGAAAATGTTGATGTCTGTGCATTAACTGAAACATGGTTCAAAGTCATGGAAATCACTCCAGCAGTGCATGGCTATATTGCCTTTCTTACATTCTGACCACCCACTGAATGTGAAAGAGCAAAAGACAGAGGTGTATCAATCTACATAATGGATACGCACACCTCGATGCAGGTCAAACAGTATGACATGCTTGAGCTACTCCATGTCCATCTAACCATGGAAAAATTATCACTATATTCTTGCTAGCTACAGGTCCCCCACCATGAACCAGAAAACCTACACATCATACCTAAAGTTACTTGAATCACTCACCATCCAATCCAATACTATACTCATGGATGATTTTAACTACCTTTCCATTAACTGAGAGACATACACAACACTAACATGCCGGTCCAAAGATTTCTTGTCTTTGTAAACTCAAATTCCCTGGAGCAGCTGGTCTGCACTCCCTGTAGGGGAACAAATATCCTAGAAGTGATACTCATAAATATGGTACAGTGCTGCTCTCAAACTGCAATGTCCTCACTAATAAGACCAGGTCACAAAACAGTTTCTTTTTAAAAAAAGGTAAAACTAAACTCCCCACCTAATCCCCAAAAACATTAAGAACTTTTCTAAGGCAAACTACATCCTATTAAGTGATGGCGTCGCTAGTTCCCAAGCTTTCACAATCCCAGAAAATGCAGAAGCCTATGCAGAGGTGTACACAAAAGCCCTGCATGACCGTATAAACAACTGCATAGAAATGGCAGTACCAGACTGAAATAAACCTAGGTCAAACTCCAAAATCAAGCTACATTGGTGGACCCCTGGCATTAATAGGTTGTACAACAAAAGAATGAAAATCCTGTCAACATTTAAAAGGAAATGTGCACAACAGAGCACAAAGTCCCTCATTAGCCTAAACAACTGAATCACAGAACAAGACAAGTCTCTGAAAGCAGACATTGAAGTAAAAATAACCTCCAAAACTAGAGATAACCATAAGACATTTTTAGTTATGTCTGCTGTATTAATAGCAACACCCAACAATGTGCAGAATTAGTTGTAGATGGCATCACCTATACTCAGCCAGAAAATATAGTAAATGTTCTGGCTGACAAACTCATCTGAAACTTCACCTCCCTATCACCCCCAGTTCTCCCCCATGAAATGCCTGCCATTACCCCCTCACCAATTATCATCAAAAACAGGTTGCCAATATGCTCTTTAAAGCTAAAAGCATGGCTTAATGGGGTACAACGGTATACACCGTTGCCTTTTAAACAGCTTGAATCAGGACCTATCAAGCCCATTAGGATCCCTATTTAACCACAGACTCTGGACTGGCTTTGTCCCAATACAATGTAGGACAGCAATTGTCATCTCTCTGCATAAAGGGGAAAAATCAACTGATCCAGGAAATAACAGACCCATAAGTTTGACTAGTCTTATATGTCAGAACATGAAACGAATTATCATGGACCTGATAAATAATGACTTAGGAAACCTTCAAATACTAGTCCCAACCCAATTCAGCTTTGTCAGTCTCAGGTCCTGTCTAGTAAATCTGGTGGACTTGTTTAAGAAAGTCACTAAGGCAATCGCTGAAGGGTATACCGCCTACCTTGATCTGGCCAAAGTATTTGACACAATTCCCCACTCAGGTATTATAAATAAACTCACATAAATGGGCATAAATCCCTACATCACTAGATGGATAGTCAATTGTCTCATGGACAGGACACATGGTTAAAGTGGGTGAATCCAGATCCAGCAAGAGGTCAGTTACTAGTGTGCCACATGGCTCAGTGCTGGAACCAAGGAATCAGACAAATGATTGGTGCCAGAGCCGTGGCCTAAAACTAAATGTGTAAAAATTCATTACCATATCCTTTGGGAAGTCAAATACACCTGAAAATTATGACATTAATAACACACCCCTAAGAGTAGACTCAGAGGTAAAGTATCTGGGTACACAGATAAATAGTAGACAAAACTTTGACCACCATGTGTCCACAGTGGCAGGAACATCCTTCTGTGTGTCACAGCTTATAAGTAAAGGTATGGCATTCAGATCCAAGGATAATCTTCTATACTCAGCTCCCATTAGACAAATGATCAAGTACAATGCACCATTTGGCATGTTCCTGACTTGGCACTTACAACAGCTGGAGTGACCTCAGAGATTCCTCATAAGGAAAACGCAAGGTGTAAATAACATGTCATATGTGGATAGACTGTAGAAGCTCTATGCCTTTACTCTGTCTCCTACCAGCTATTAAGGGTGATGCATGCCTCTCCTACAAGGCACTGAAAAATCCATCCCTGATGGAGTTCCTACACATCTGTATGACAAACAGAACATGACTCTCTGAATCTAGGAATCTAAACTTAGTCCATGACTCAAATAAAACTTGCTGGAGAGACAGATGTATATCTCCGAGATTACATCTTCATTAGAACAGGCATCCTACTCACATTACACAGACCTCCATCCCTGGCCCTCCTCAAATGCAGTTTGAATCAATGGATGGGGAATTGCAAATTTACACTTAGGGTAGTGCCTATGTCCCTTATGGACATTGGCAATATGTAAAATACTCAAGGCCTAGGCACAAATCTATGCCATACACTTGCCCCTAGGGGCCATATATTGGTTAAAATTAGGTTATATTGGCTAGGTTTGTGAGGGGTCTTAAGCCATTATCTTAGCAATCTCTTATGAATTTATAAGCTGGAAGAGGACTTTTGCATAAATTAATCAGAATGAGTAAATGAAGAATGACAGGTTTGTATAGATGAAGTTAAGGAGTAATAGGATAACAGAAGGACTGCTGGTGGTACATATTGTGGCACAGTACACCAAAGAGAGAGATCAGTGGGGGATACATACAGTAAATTGGAGAACAGTACCAGATAATGATGTTAATATAAGAAGAAAAGATTGTGGAGAGGTGATATATGGGTTATAACCTATACTGACCCAGGGCAGTATCATGGATAAAAGATTATTTATTTGCTGGTCGAGGGGATTTTGGACTGGAGATTTGACATTCCGGAGGTGACAAAAAAGAGGTAATAAAAAGAAATAGTTTTAAATAACACAGGATGCATAATTAGAATGACTTAGAAGTGCAGTAATTATTTCTTAATGGGTTTTAAACTTTTCAATCAAATATTAGAAATAACAAGGCAATTTATTAGTATTCTAGTACTTGATTATTTAACTCTACAGTTATCCATGTTTCATTTTATCTGAAGAGAAGTGTATAAGTTGAATTTATTAACAGATTATGTAAGAGACTGAAGACAGCCTGGACTATTTTAAAAAGAATACATGAATTAATTGCCCTGAGAACAGTATTACACCATTGGAACATGGAGGAAGCAGTTACAAAATTTAGTTATGTGTTAGTGAATATTTTAAATAGACATTAATGTTCAAAGGAAAGAGTATAATATATAGGGTAAAATTTAGTTTTTATAACAGCAATAAATCCATTTGAAAAACAATGCCAGTGACATGGTGCATTGTGACAAGTAAAATAATTACTATCAGTTACATGTTCACAAAATAAGGGCATTATACACCTCACTGAGATAGGTGCTGATACATATATGATGATCTCGCTAGGCTGGCAAATAAATTAAATTTTATGAAAGGTCGCACATTCATCAAATGCATTGCATTTTGTGAATAACAAGTATCCCGGTTTAGATATTTCTATACTTTCTTGCATTATCTGACAAGTCTTAATTCTGCCATTGGAATGTCCAGCATGCTTGTGTTGTATATTGGAATTCTGGGTATGAAATTATTGACCCGGTTACATTTGAGTACTTTTTGCCTTGCTTTCCTCAGTACAGATATCTTTCAGAATCACAAACATTCTACAAATATTTGCTAACCCACTGGTTTAGAGAGATAAAGTACTGTTGGCACCCCAGATGGCAGGGATTCATTAGGCAGCTTGAGTGCTAAAATAGCTGTCATTAGAGAGTGGAGGAGAGTGGCAAATCGCAGTTTATTAATTTTGATGGGAGGGAATTGGTGGTTGCAGTTTATTCCTTACCGTAGACATGTATCTGGGATGTGGGCTTGGTCTTACCAAGTGTGTGTGTGTGTGTGTGTGTGTGTGTGTGTGTGTCCGCCCACACATAGACAGTGACAGCATTTTAAACCTTAGCAGTGTGGCAAACCCTTGTTAGTCATCAGGAGGTAGAGACTTAGGCAGAAATGGCCCTGAAGAATGGATGGATGGTGTCATCTCTGATTGGCTCTCACTTTGCAGGTGAATCAAGGTGGGAGTGGTTTTCACCCTGTAGGAAGCAAAAAGGACTGTTTGTTGCTAAGCACTGGAGCCCCCAAAAAACAGTGTACCATCTCCCCTTAAGGATATATTGTTTTAGATCTGGTCCACAACACCTCTACCACAACGAATGACCACAACTTTATCAGTACTTGACACTCACCCCAAGCAGAATGAGGTCTTGTATACAGAAGGAATGAGTGAGACAGGCATTAAGATATATATATATATATATATATATATATATATATATATATATACAAGTAAAGGAATGTTGAGCTGGAACCTTATGGGTTCAGTTTTATGGAATCAAAAAGGCCACACAGACACCAGATAAGTAGATTTGAGCGCTTTTGTTCGCACTTTTATTTCAAAGTAGGTGAACTTCTTCAGAAATCTTACACAAGTGCATTCCAACAGAGTATTTGTAGGTAACATGATGTCATGTATGACCTAAGAAAATGGGAGGTATTAAAGGTGAACTAGATACCTGTGGGGGAGGTGTCTAGTGGGTTACCTGATCCATTTCAGTACACATTTTATGTTCAGGCTACCATTTAGTCCTGGATAGCTATCGGCTCCCATTTTGATTTGCCACTTGAGTTCTCTGACTTCAAGTGGAGTGCTAGATTCATTTGTGAAGCTAGTGACTTTTTCAAGTACTAGGAAAGTGAATCTAGTGGGTTTTTTGCACTTATATATATATATATATATATATATATATATATATATATATATATATATATATATATATATATTTGCGTGTGTGTATATGTATATACTATATTATCAGCATAGATTTGGCTCATTATTTCGTGAGATATAATGATATGAGAAGTACATAGAAATTTCAGATAGTAATTTCTTGGATCTGTGCAGTCTGTTTAACGTGCCTTGTTGTCATGGAGATGATATGCTGAAATAAATAGAGTTAGCAACAGAATGCAGTTTCCTTTATAATGAAAAATGTTAAATGGCATGAAATGAGTTTGCAGTTTGATGCTTGGACTGAATTTTTGCATTTGCATTGAGTTTTAAAGATGTGAGCAATCTCTTCTCACTTTAATAATTATCACTTATGTGAGTCGTGCAGCATGCCTGGTATTAGCTTTCAGATGCCAACTTTATGCTTCAGCCAGAACTTCCTGCTTTTGCTTTTCTGCTCTTCTCATCTCTTGATATAGTTTTTTTCAAATAATTTACTTTTACCACAACTGAAATTCTTCAAAGAAAATCACAGGTACTGTTTTCTGCTCATCAGCTGACCTATTAAATTTGACAGTCCCAGCACGTTTCACTTGAGAGTGGCATTTTACTAAACCTTCCCTGGGAGGCATACCCTTAGAGTAAGGACCCTAGTCATGATAACTCCTGCCTGCTTTATTCTCAGATTTAGAGATAATTATTCAACTAATTTGCCTCCCCGATCTCTGTCACTACCTGCTGCTGGCACTTTCATCCTGCTGACTGACAAAGCTAGGTCTGCTTCTGTAACACATTAACAACAGCCATAATTATGGTAATATCAGAGCATGCTCAAGATTTTCTACTCCTTAATAAGTGTTAGGATATATTAAAAATAATAGGCTACCTAAAATTTAGATATCCAGGAAAAACTGTCAGTGACTATGAAGAAAGGAAAAAATGTGTGCAATTAAAATGAACTGAGCTCTCATTTCTATTCAGGCTATCCATATCCAAATAATTTTAGTTTTTAAAATTAACACATTATGCCTTTTTAAATAAATATTAAATAGGTCATAATTATAATTAGGCATTACGTTTCTACTATCTGTTCACTCCTAGAACTTACCAGCTGATGTTATCCTTAGTAAAACTATACTGAAAAATGTTCTTATTAATTTATTGAAACAACTTCAGACTCTAACCAGGAGTTCCGCAACCATTTTTTTCTGTTCTCGTACATTTATACAGTCGACAGTTTATTTGACATATGTTCTGTTGTCATTTGTTTTTTATGTAAAGTTACAGCAGATCTGAATTTACTTTACTCATCTCATAGCGGGTTAGCTTGAGTCTTTCAATTTTATTTAATATTCTCTTTGGGATTCAGAGAATTACACACAAACACATGCACACACACACACACACACACACACACACACACACACACACACACACACACACATTCAGCATTAGATCCCATATCTAGCATACTGTGACTCTCCAGGCAGACATACATATCCACATGCGTGCACACACACACACACACACACACACACACACACACACACACACACACACACATACACACACACACACACACACACACACACACACACACACACACACACACCACATGCACACATCCATTCTTAGCATCGTTTATCTACCTACAATACGGAAAATTCTTGGGTAAGCACACATGCACATACATACACATATCCACACTTGTTACAGCCACCTAGAATGCCAGACTAGAAGACAGACATGCACATATATACACACAAGCACACACACACACACACACAGTCATGCCCCCATAGAGATGCAGGCACATAATGACACACCCTAACCTTGACAGTTTATTTTCTGCACTGTGGGTACTGTCAAAGACCAACTGGAAAGGCCACAGAAATACCTCACAAAGAGAATCCATGGCCTCCAATACCTGTCCTATGTGTACAGGCTCAAATCACTATCACTCTACTTGGTATTGTACACTGACAGGAGTGACAGGTGCTGACTGAGGTTTCTTTTTGGGGGATAAACCCTTGGCTAGGCTTGCAAGGGCCCCAGGGCCATTAGTCTAGTAATTTCCTATGATCCTATGACTCATGCCTTTTGACAGTGTTCACTTTTGTCTCCTGCAGTAACATTTTACAAGTCAAAGTGATTAAGGAAATTAGAAGCAGTGGACATTTCCAGAGAAGTGGACATGTCTACTTAGCATTCCCCACTACCCTAGAATAGCATGTTAGCATGCAGCTTCACACCTGAGACTGCTACTGGTATTAAGACCTCAGTGACTATAAAACCACAGAGCCGGAGTGGTCTCAGAAATGGAAATGTTTGGCATAACGCAGAAACCTTTTGAGATAAGGCTTCCACATTACACTTAGCATTTCTGAATCCAAGAGTCTGTGTAATCTTAGGTCACCTACATTTCTGATTTCAACTGAAAGTACCTCCTAACATTCAACGCTCAGTATAAGCACAGTAAGATAATGCCAGAAACCTCTTACAGGATTATATGTCAACAACTTTGTAAGCTCACTTTTTCTAGAACTATGTTTTAAATGCCCTGCCACATCAACCAAGGAAAAGAATGCCATTCTTCCTCAATGAGCTTCCCATTAGCTACAAATCCACATCACTTAGCATAACACAGGAGAGGCATTTGTTTAAATGAAACATTAAAAGCAAAAAAGCAACTCAACTACCACATACTAAAATAAAAACAATGTATAAAATCCTCGGCAACAGATACAATAAACCAAAATGTTTAAAAAGCATTACTGCATTACTTTAGTGTTGTTAAGTAAGTACAAGCAAACTAATCTTTATAGATTATCCCATTCAGTAGCTTACTGTCAGGCCACACTATTTGAATCATAAGCAGAACTATAAATCTCTTTTATACACTCAGACTTCACCAGGTTTTTTAAACAAATTAAATAAAACACATCATTTGATAACTAGTGGTGATATGCATTCTGCAGACCCTTGCAACCAACTATATTATGATTGAGAATTCATAAATGCCATCTTTCTCTTCTCCTAGTAACAACAATGAAAGAAATTAAAATATCCTATATCCTTTGTAGTCCATGTTTTGGAAGATTTCTGGTATTAGCACATCTCATATTAAGGGGTAGACTGCATTGTGGTTCAGGTATCGAGAAATTTTTTGTATAATTTTGGTATTTTTTTAAATGCATTATAACTAGTGTAGTTCAGTGATAAAGCAGTACTAATGGTTCATTACTAATGAGACAATTTGACTATTCGATTTATGTTATGTTTTATTGAATATAACATTATGAGCCAGTATATTATTGCAGAAACACTGTAGCAATGAAAAGTAATAAGACAAAAATAAAAATAAGATGGCGCTAAATTTCTACCTTTGAAGACATAAGCTAATGCATAAAGTTGGGTTATGGAATTCATAGGCACAGATGACCCTATGTGCCTGACACAGGTTGGATGCTGTCTTAGTCATTGCTCTGTGTTCCAAGCAATTCTTGTACAGTATCATACAAGGTAAAAAACTGCAAGTTGGAGGTTGTTATGAGAAAAGTGAGTTATCTCAGTTTGCAGTATTTCCACAGACTGACTTCCAGTCTAGCATGTGAACATATAACACAAGGTATAAATCATGTCAGCATGTGGGGTGTGTATTTTAGAGCAGCACAGCGAATGCTTAGTAAGGATGGCATGTGTATCTGTGAGAGGTTAAGAAAGCAAAAAGAAAGACGTAAGTACACACACACACACACACACACACACACACACACACACACAGCTGTCTGTGTATCTCTGTTCTTGCGTGTGTGTGTGTGTGTGTGTGTGTGTGTGTGTGTGTGTGTGTGTAACAAAGAACAGCTATCAACACAGTAGAACTCAATTATAACTCAGTCATGGAGGTTATGGTATGTCAGCTGCTGATAGACCCATCTGTGATGCAACATACAGCATCACAGACAATGGCTTACAAAGCAGCTACTAATGCATTTTGTATGGCTAAACTAGATGCTGCCCCTAGTGTTTTGGCCCACGTAATAACTCTGTTCTCTGAAAAATACTGGTTGATTGCAATGGCTCATCATGCCACTTTTATATGTTTTTGAATCATGTTGCTGTCTTTACTGTCATCATTTGCATACACAATACCTCTCATTATACAATGGCTGCCATTAATATTCTAAAACAAGCATACTGAATGGTAAGCCAAACCAGCATGCCAGTTGTAAATCAAACATATACCAACAGAAAAAGGTCCGTCCATTAAAGTATCATTTAGCTGACGCACTTTCCTTTCAGCATATGCAACAAGCTTATACATGGTGAATGTATCTGTAAATTATGAAGTTAGCCACAACATTCTGTGTACAAGAAAAATCAAATAACTACAAAAAAAAAAAATCAAATATTTACTTACTTTTCTTCTATACAGAGCATCGCCACTGACACTCTAGCTTTTGAGCACCTTCCCCATGTGCAACAAGTGAAAGCAGACAGCTCATTACAGCATAAAAGAAAATACTTTGCACAAAATGGTTTCTTAACAGAAAGCTGCAAGGTGTTACTTGGCATGTGAGTTTGTGGTATGAATGAACTACCGTGGCAGGTGTAGCCATCTGGCAATGTAAACCTTAGCTCTAGATGACACAAAATGGTTCCATTAAAGAAAGCTGCAAGGAGTTAGTGTGCCTGTGATTTTGTGGTGTGAATAAACTGTTGTGACAAAAATAGCTACCTGATGTAAACCTTGACTCTAGGTGACACAAAACGGTTCCTTAACAGAAAGCTTCAAGGAGTTAGTGAGCATGCGATTTTGTGGTATGAAAGAACTACAGTGGCATGAATAGCCATCCAGTAATGTAAATCTTGGCTCTAGATGACACAAAATAATTTCTTAACAGAAAGCTGCAAGGAGTTAATGTGCATGTGAGTTTGTGGTGTGAATAAACTAGCACAGCAGAAATAGCCACCTAGTGATGTAAACCTTGGCTACAGATGATTATCACTGTAGAAGTGACACCTGGACTCCACATACAAAAGTGAAAATAAAGGAGTGGTAGATAGATGGATGAATTATCACATATGCTCATTACACTCTAGGGAATTTAGTCCCAAAGCTATGCAACCACCTCAAAAATGGAAATATGCCATGAAAACTTCCTGCTTCAATTCACTGAATCCGACTACAGCAATTGCCCCTTTAGCTCCTACCAAAAGTTGCATCATAGCACTGTTCAGTCCAGTACTCTTAAGGGTGAAGCCCAACTGACCATGAAAAATTGTTTAGGTGTCTGTTTGTTTTACTTTGTATTTTTCTACTTTTTCTGAAATAGTTTAAAATAAACAATAAACTTGAACTAAATTTCTGGGGCTATTTTATCTCAGAAAAAGTGAAAGAATACATAATAAACCGAAGCCTGAATAACAACAGCACAAATGCAACACAACACAAAACTAACACCATTGTACAATAGCAATATTGCATGGCTGGGTGTGGGTAATGCTGGCTTTACCTGCATCCAGCCATGAGTTATTGCTATATTAGCCCACTGACATCCATTTCCATATTATTATATCATCATCATACCACACTATTTTCTCAGATATTTTATTAAAAATATAACAATAAAATAAAATATACCATATATATATATATATATATATATATATATATATATATATATATATATATATATAAAACAATTTTTTCTCAGATATTTTATTAAAATATAGCAATAAAATAACAAAATATACTATATATATATATATATATATATATATATATATATATATATATATATATATATATATATCTTTGGGTTCACTTCAAAATCCTGAAAGCTCAAAATCCTGAACTCAAAATCCTGAAAGCTCAGAATACTGAAAACTCATAATACCGAATCTCATAATACCGAAAAACAAACAGGACACCAACACTGACTGTATTGCAGCTACACTACACTGCACATACACTACTATCTATCCACTTACCTTAATCCAGACCCTAACCCTAAGGTCCGTCACTATCACACACTCACCTCACCTACTCCCTAACCCTAACTCACTTAACCTGCCCCTAACCCTAACGTCCGTCACAATCACACACTTACCTGACCCACACCCTAACCCAAGCACCTGCACAATCACACATCAGTGTTGGTGTCCTGTATGTTTTTTGGTATTATGAGTTTTCAGTATTTTGAGCTTTCAGGATTTTGAGTTCAGGATTTTGAGATTCAGGATTTTGAGCTTTCAAGATTTTGAAGGGAACCCATATATATATATATATATATATATATATATATATATATATATATATATATATATATATATATATATATATATATATGTGTGTGTAAATTGGATATTAAACTACTGAAGTAAAGAATATCAAAATACAACAAAATCAACTATTTATAGAGGTGTCTACTATATATTAAAAACTCTAAATACTCATAAAATAGTCTTTGTTATAGACATATTGGTGTCTGATTGTTCTCATCTTAATTGTAAGAAGTTCTAAATGACAAACATAAGTTGCAATATTTATAAATTCTTTCAAAGTTGGAGTTGATTTGTTTTTGCAGTTCTTAGTAATTACTTTTCCTACAGTTGTTAAAATATTCCATAGAAGTAAGTAATTTTTTTTTGACATAAGGAGGTATTGGAGTGTTAAATAAACTTAATGATTTTGTTAAATTAAGTTGATCGTTAAATATGGCCTGTAAAAAACATTACTATTATCCCAGAATGGTTTAATAACTATACAGTGAAAAACACATGTTGCCAATCTGCTTTAATATTCAACTTACATCTCCAACATCCTACTTTTTTTATCATTAATTGAGTTTTATGTGGAGTAATGAAAGTTTTATGCATGAATTTCCAATAGAATAACCTCCATTTAAATGAGGAAGTAGTTTGTTTTGAATGTGATTGTGACATCCCCACTCTGGGCCAGTAATTAAGGAGCTAGAATCCTCACCACTGACATTAGAGAAGAATGTTCTCTTGGAATACAAATGCATACACCCAGTATTTCCAGATGCAGACCTCTCTGCATCAAGCACAGTTTCCCTTAAGAGCACACAGGGAACAGAATCAGCTCAGGGTCTGGATTTTTTTATATCTGTCTCCCTCCAGGGCCCAAATAAGGCTCCCCACTAGAAGAGCTATAGGGTTAAGTCCTCAGCTGTGTCCAAGCCAAATCCTCAAACACCCTTTCTGTGAAACTAGTGCTTCATGTCCTTGCTCCAAATAGCTGACACACACACACACACACACACACACACACACACACACACACACACACACACACACACACACCTGGGAAAGGCTAGCACAGATTTACATTCTGTGCCCCCTTCTGCCCAGACTATAAGGTAGTTATCACTGCCACCAGACACTATAAAGCCAAATACCTAATGCTCTTGCAATGGTACCCAACAATACTGAGTGAAATTAATATTAAAACAAATAGCAATGTTAACCAAGCAGCCAAGCTTCAGGAGTGGTCACAATGTCACCAATAGCTATAAGTACTCACAATGGTTATAGTATTCTCTACAGGACCAGCCATAATGAAAAGTTTAAATATATTTATTAATAATTAATAAAAGAACATGAAAATACGAAATATCTATTTACAGTAAACACCAGAGTTTGAATCACAGGTCATATTAAAAATAGCACAGCTGTAAAGATTCACACAATTACAGAAAACAATACTTAACTATTCTCACCATATTTTTCTGACTGATCTAGAGAAATACTCTTCCTACATACTTAATAGAGCAAAGCAAGCTGAAGTAGGTGAATGATCCTTCTCTGTCAGTTTCCAAGAAACAGACTGCCCTGAGACTTATGTCTCACTTAATATTAAAACATTAATTCTGCACAGAATGACATCACACACATCTGATCATCTGACTTCTGGTTCCCATGCAACCCCCCATTGCTAGAAACTGCAAGGATTTAGCACCTACATGTCATTAATACACACAAAAGAGCATTTCTCAGATCTGGTGAAGCTTCTGGAAGTCATAAAACAATTGCAAACAGTTACTGCTCCTACAGAGACTAACAAACCACATTTCTTACAGACATTGCATCACTGGCTTCAATCAAATCTGTGACATAATATCTTTATGGCCTAGGCCCAGTAATTAAATTTCTTACTATTTTACAATGTTAGCTGAAGCTGAGCTTAACCTCTTCTCTTCCAGTATCCTCTGTTAACATATATATATATATATATATATATATATATATATATATATATATATATATAAATTCAGTTACATTACAGTCAGGACCTATTGTTGGTACATTTTTAACCCAAGCAACATTACAAATTCATTCAAGTGTCTGTACATATCATTTTGATATTCAAATAACATATATTCTTTACTAATATGTTACACATCCAGTCTCCTTCTTCACCTGGCATAACTAGCAATACCTCACATCATCACAATGATAGCATAGATTTTTTTTTCTTCTTCACTTGGATAGTAACTGTTTATGGATTTGAAATTACCCCATAACTTTCACTGTAATATTGTGTAGTATTTGTAACCATTTTATATATTCTGGATAGAAGCCCTTTCTCCAATGTTTTCTAATGGGTCAAAATAAGTAAAATATCAATGAACTTAGGAACAGTATTTTTTACTGATAATTGCATTACATTAATTTTATTTTGTACTAAATATCTACAGTTTTGGATATCTAACCACATTTCCTTACTTAAACTGTGTCATTATATATTCTATAATTTGCAACTTTTCTCTATCCATCAGCTGAAACCATTGGAGCAAATTGTTTCCTTGTTATGCAGTCATTGTAGATGAATTAAATGTACATATGCTGTTTTGAGTATGTGCTATAGGAAACAGGAAAAAACATGCTTTATATTCTGGATTCTTAAAAATACAATTTCTGAAGGTAGTCATTATCATAAAGATATAGGAAGAATTAGTTAATTAGTTCCAATTATCTAAAATATAATCTTTTAATAACCAAAGAAGATTATTGTTTAGTATTTTATTTTGATGTATGTCTGTCAGACAATTGGATTTTATCCAAATGATTTCTTGTATCTCTTTTCATATGGCCATATAATTATTTGATCAGAGGGAAATATTTTTTATATTTGATGATAAAGAATACAATTGTAAATCTGGTTAACCAATGCCACCATAAGACTAATCTCTTATGTGATTATTGAGAATAAATCTATATCTATTGGGATGCCAAAGGAATCTAAGAATTAAGGAATTAAACTCTTTTATATTTTTAGAAGAAGGAGATATAGTAATTGTATTATGTATAACATTTTTAGTAAAATAATCATTTTTATTAAAGAAAGTCTCTCTTCCATAGGAAAAAACATGTTCCATTTATTAATAAGTGTATTTATACTAACTAAACTATTATAATTCATATTTATTATATTTCAATGTTTTCTGTCAACATTATTCCTAAATATTTATTATTTTTTATCATTCACAATACATTTAGAAAATCTTTCTTCCATGTCATAAGTACTAGAATTTATAGGTAACATTTTTGTTTTGTTTTCAATAAAAGAAAGCCCAGGTTATTCTCTAAAAAGTCTCTCCTGCATTAACAAGGACATTAAGAGAATTTGTATTATTATTTATGGTCAAAAGAATATCATCAGCAAACAGTAATATTTTAGAATTTAAGTTATGTATCTCTATACCTCTGATATGTAATCTCGATCTTATGTAGTTTGCAAATGGTTCCATAAGTAAAGTAATGAGCAGAGGTGACAATGGGCAACCTTGCTTAGTTCCTTTAGAAATCAAAATGGTCTCCAAAATGCATGAACCTATTTTTATATAAACAAGAGTCTTCATAGAGAAGATTTATAAGTTGTAAGAAACTATATGATAAATTACATTCCCTTAAGACTAAAAAAGATATTTCCAGTTAACTGATTCAAAAGCACTATTAATGTCTAACCTTATTAATGTTAAGGTATTTTAAGTATTATTTGCATAATCAGTCATACCACACTTTTTGAATGGCCACTGCTCACTGTGCTATTTTCATAGGTTCATAAGAGGTTACTAGGCTATTGACCCAAGGGCTGTTTTTAACCTAGCCTATTACACCCATTATATTTCAAGAGAGAAAGTCTAGTCAATGCCTAAGATTATTATTATTAGTAATGACTGTCCATCTCCAAGAGGGATGTGAGAGCTATTCCCGGCAAGAATTTGTGGTTTCCCATCCATTCATCTATGCTCCTTTTAAAAAGAGTCATATAGGTGCTCTGAGTAACATGAATTGGTAGCCTATTCCAGAGAAGTAGCAACCTCTTAGATTAATTTGTCTCTCCAGGATGTCCTATTTAAATTGTAGACCAGATTTAGGTCACTGGAGCAGGTAATCTTTGTTTCATTTGACTTATGGATGTGCAGCAACTTCATCAGGTTGGGGTCAGAGATTGCTCTGTAAGCCAGGCACAAGTCTCCCCTAAGCAGACTATATGCTACTGAATATAGTGACAAAGACTTCAGTCTATCTGTGTAAGGCATCTGCTGAAGACACTGGATCTTCTTATTTAAAAATCTATTGGATCTCTCCAGTTGCTGCAGGTGCCTGGTAATTGTGACTGAAACTTTCTTAATCGGTAGCTGATGAAGACAGAAGGAAAGTTACATTTTCAAATTTTTACTTTTAAGCAATATGGAATAACTATTTTATTTAACTTCTAGTTAATAAAGAAATCTGCTGGCGTTAGAATCACCTGTAGCACTACTGAAAAAGTAATTGTTTTTATTTTATTAATTATGCAGATTTCACAAACTGTTTTAGCCCTACTGGTTAAAGTCAGTTTTCAGAAGAGAAAATAGGAGAAAAGATTTCATATTACCATTGTATGTAATGCCACACCTGTTTTTATAAATGTAAACAAAATACAATTCACATTTTATTCTACTAAACAGCCTATTATGCAGTATCTACACTTTTCCACTAATCTTTATTGATTCATAATTATGAACTTTATCTTGAAATGTTTGGAAAATGTGAAGGCAGGTGCTTTTCAACATTATTCTTTTTATAGGTGCTGTTTTATTATTTTAACCATTTAAAATAGAACAAAGGATTACTCCAGCTCTATATGTGGTTGAGATTGCCTTCTATTATTATATTTTATATGCGTTTGGTACTGCAATGAAGAGACCTATTTTAAAACTGTGAAACGTTTTAAATTATTGTGCATTTTTTGTGGTACGACAACTGTGTAATTTTATTAAGTGATGCTTTCCACCATAATGCTTTTACTGCCTACTATAGTTTTTGTGCCATATTATTCATATTATATTGAAGAATTTAAACAATTTTTCCATGTACCATGAAAAAAGTCTAGGGATGAAGGGATTGTGAAGACAAAACTGACACATGAAACTGAATTCAAACTGAATAGAACTGTTGATTGGACTAGAAAATGTACATTTGCACTATATAGAAATTTTTAACAGATGCTATAAAATACAGTAGACAGTAGAAAGAAGATGCCTTGTTGAGATATCATGCCTTTATAAATAAAGATGTTATATTTTATAACATTTTACCAATAAAGAAGAGTTTTACATTCTGTTTGCTATAAGGATGGCCATCTTGGTGTTTGTGGTTACAATGTAGTAGGCATAAAAGCTAATACAGTGACTGATTAAAGTTTGTTAAATCATTGATGATTTTGCCTTTCTTGTATTGGATTCTTGTGAAATTATTTTGTAACCTGAATTAGAAGTGCTGAATTATGAAAAAAAGAAAAAAAAATAACATTTTATGATTACTTCACAAGTACTGCATATGAAAACATAAAATCAAGTTAAAAATAAAGTAATATAGAAAGAGGCTATTTTAACATTTCAAAGTCACTGAGAAATTCCTTAATGAACATTTAGTGAAATGATTTTAAAGAATATTATCAACCTCATCCTTCCTAGTTTTCTGAATTAGCAGAAACAAATTTATACTGCTGGTGTTTGTGTCAGTTTTATGTGTTTAACTAATCTCACAAGGCAGGAAAATATCACTTGTTATAAGTACTAAGTAGATTTTTCCTCTTGTTACTTATTTATATGAGTATTCCACCACGTGAGTTTGTTTCTAAAATTTTACAATATATGTCATGTAGATAGAGTTTGCCTTATCAGTACAACTATTTAATAACAGAAAGAAATCTAACTCACAACTAGCAGCTCTGTCAGTTTGGTCAGTCAGGAGACAGCTGAGCTTGCTTGGGTCATTTAATACATGTACAGTTTTAACTTCGGAGAAATGCCGAAACAGTGAGGTGTTAGCAGAAGCGCTAATTTAAAACAAGGATCCTGGAATTATAGTCTGATTTAAGAAGGGAAGAAGGGACACACAGAGGTATGGAGGAAGAGGCCAATTCAATGAGGGTAATTTTAGGGATATTGAGAATGCTAGTAGGAAGGTTAACTATTTATTCAAGGGAAGTACCATTTATGAAGTCAAGGAAATATAGGGCATGCTTATAATTTGTGGTGTTGGTCATCAGATGTATAACCAGAAAATTAAGGTCACCCAGTATAAAAGTATGTAAATTTATGAGAATTTTGGATAAGGCATTAAGTCAGCTATCATGGTTAAGACAGGACAGGAAGGGGGAGCTATTATGGTCAACAGAGTATAAGCAGGGAGAGCTATAGCTAATTATGAAGAGCAAGTTCACTTTTGATTTCAAGAGGAATTTGTCAGGAGATGATCAGGTCATTGACCATTACTGATAATACCAACATTTGGCAGTAGGTATGAAGATATGACAGGTGCTAAGCTAAGGGATAGAAGGAATGCTTTCATATCATTCAAAATATGTCTCTCTCATTAAATATATATTAATGCATTGCAAGAAAATGGCAGTTCAGTTTTTTTTTTTTTTTTTTTTTTTTTTTAGAATTTTTAATATTGAATAAAACCATGTTAATGTTGAATTACAACTGCCTGGGTTGGAATACCCAGTAAAAAGATTCTACCAAAAAAAAGGCACTACAGGAGTAGTGAGGGTCTTGTCCAGAATACAAAGGCATTTGTACAAGAGGTGCAGATCATCCCTGGCAAAACAGGAAACTTGTCAGCCATCTCATTCAATCTTGACACATGCTGCATTACCCTTAGAATGCCATTAGCTAAAAAGCCAGTTAGTCAAATGAAATTTCTTTTCTTTGAATCTTGCCATGATATTTCTGCTTAGAACGCATACAGTATAGGAAGGTCCGTTATATATTTGTACATGACCTACTGGATAAAGTGCCTAAGGTCATTCACCCCTGTGTGAGCAAGTACAGAGTTTTAATTACAATTGATAAGATTGACAGATCAAAGATCTCTCCTGATGTCTCAGATTTTGGCTACAGGAAAAGTGAAAACTATAAAGTTCTTATTTTCCCTAGTGAGAGAAAGAGATCTGTGTATGTCTAACAACTTAGTCACTATTGCCAAAATATTACCACCAATGGATGTAGACTGTGTAAATTGAATGAGTTTGGAATTAACACTACTGTGACTCTGATGTGTACGTGTATGTGTTGAAGTCACAATGAAATAGGATCTGTTGATGTCTGATCTAATGATGACATTTCTTATTCTTAGAAGCTGTGTTTGCTGCCGAGTCATGTAAGGATGAGACCTATTAGTTCTTTGTCCAGGCAGCCTGCAAGATGTTTTCTTAGCAACCTCAGCATAGGCAGGTGTTTTAGAGTTAACCTATGCAGTGAGTGAGCATGTGTGAAGTGCTTAATGAATGGGGTTTGAGTTGGGAGAATAACTCAAATTTCAAAAGATAGATTTAGCTCTCAAAAATTGGACCATTATGAAGTAGGATTAGATGGAGTTTTTTGTAAGCATGAGGCATTTGCTGCCCTAAATCAAAATACCAGGGGCTAATGGCTGGCCATATAAGGGGGCAAGAGCTGATTGTGATTTCACATTGGCCAGTAGAGTTTAACAGGTATAAATAATGAAGCTAGATTAAATCATTTTGTGTTATCCTAAAGTGTTGTTCCTGTTATTGCTTTAAATTCAGAAGTGGATAACAAATTACATTGATATAAAGGTAAGAAAGTAAGTGGGCAACAATCTGACTCTAGTATAAACTTAGAAGGGTATAACAGATTCGACTGATATAAAGATAAGAATATGGATGTGGCAGCAAGAGATGCAGGAACATAATAATAATAATACACATTTGTTAACCAGGTAGGCTCACTGGGCACACTGTCCTTTTTCAGAGGTGACCCAGGAGCAATGTCTGGTTAAGTGACTTGACCAAGGTCACACAGTAGGCAAATTAGGGCTGAAAAAAAATTAAACACTGTACAACAGGAACTACAACTCACAGCTTTTACCTTCTAAGCCAGTCGCCAGACCATGATGAACGTACTTGGTAGTACTTTGAAAGATGGGGTAACAAAACATGGAAAACAAGTGCATTTGAACAACCTAACCTAAGACCAGATTATTAAGCAAAATTGTAGCTAAATCATCATTGTTCTGACCTGGCATCTCCTCAAATCAAAACTGAGGAGCAAAATTAGATTAAAAAATCTCCTCTGTAGCAAGTGGCTTGCTACAATGTTATAAGCACATTGCTACTGTTCAAAAACTTCAGCAAGGCAAACAAAACTGATAGAAAACACAAAGGCAAGAGAATAAGCTCCAAACTAAGTTTTAATGTTAGCGCTTTCGTCCACTAACATCACTGAACTTCCTCAGACAATTCAAACAGACCTATATGCAATTAATTAATCAAATAAACATGATGTAAACCGCCCCTTAATACAATTTAAAGACACAGTAAAAAGTCTCTAACAACATTCAGTACTATCATATAAAACATCAGTAAAACTCACATTATCAAATGCACCATCATACACTTGTTTACCAAATATGTGCAAAAAAGATTTTTTAAGTATATACAAAAAAATTGTCTTTGGCATATGAAAAAACCAATGAAATCCAACTCACTACCTATCCAAAGATTTAAGTTTCAATACACATTTTCTAGAGTAAGCATCATTTAAGCCAATAGGGTATGGGCATTTAATCTTAGCTGCCAAAGCAGCTCACTTTCTTCCAATTTTAAAGTTCATACCCCACCTGGCTTAAATGATGCTTACTCTATAAAATGTGTATTGAAACTTAAATCTTTGGATAGGTAGTGAGTTGGATTTCACTGTTTTTTTCATATGCCAAAGACAATTTTTTTGTATATACTTAAAAAATCTTTTTTGCACATATTTGGTAAACAAGTGTATGATGGTGCATTTGATAATGTGAGTTTTACTGATGTTTTATATGATAGTACTGAATGTTGTTAGAGACTTTTTACTGTGTCTTTAAATTGTATTAAGGGGCGGTTTACATCATGTTTATTTGATTAATTAATTGCATATAGGTCTGTTTGAATTGAGATATGATTGTCTGAGGAAGGACATTGATGTTAGTGGATGAAAGTGCTAACATTAAAACTTGGTTTGGAGCTTATTCAATTGTCTTTGTGCTTCTATCCCCTTGCTAAAGTTGCCTCCATACATTGGGCTTCCTCAGGTGCAGTATCAGCATTCATTTATGAAATGGCAGTTTCCTTAAATCACTGCTGAAACTGCTGTACCAGCACATGACACTTGTGCTCCCAAACAGCTTGTGTGAGGATCAGCCTTTCCCTTTTACCCACCCTAGTTAAGGCTGTGCTGTTGGAAACAGCAGGTTTCTTTAATACATCAGGGGTGATGTGACTGATGCAAATGAAGTAAAGCAAAGGTTAACAATAGTAATTGACAGTGCTACGCAACAGCAGCAATCAGAAGTGCAGCAGTTACATCACTTTAAGGATGGCCCAAATGCCCCTGATTTACTATGCAGTTAATGCTAAAATAGCAGGGGTAATCGCAAATATGTGTTTGTTTATTCTGTCTCTTGTATATAGCTCCTTTCTTTTGCCTATGCATGCAAATAAAATTAAAGAAATAAAGCCTGTTTTATAAAGACAGTTACACCTAATGTAAGATCGTTGCAAGCCCCTAACTCTGATTTCCATATTCTGTGCAATACATTGTGGGGCAGCATATAAAGAACATAAACCAAAGAATGAGACCATGCTCAACAAAAACATAACCAATATGGTGTAGCTGTATCATACCTCTCAACTGTCCCTGATTTTGACTCAAATTTTAACTCTGTCCCTCTTAATCCCACCTAAAACTAGTGACTTTTGGAGGAAAGGTGGTGAATTACACTTAATGAATAATGACAATAATTAAGAGTTATAAACTTCTTTTACTTCAGAAAATGTGTATTAATTCATATGCTCTGATTCTGTCGATGTTTCAAGTTAATAGCACTAATATTTTAAAAGGGTCCCTGATTGTAACTGATTTTTTTCTTGACTTGTCCCTGATTCTGTTGAAATTTGTCCCCAATTGGTTGAGAGGTCTGAGCTGTATCCTTTTGCAATGATCCTTATGAACATGCAGCCATGGGCTGTAATGCTGACAGTATTGACCAAAACATGGTGATACACTGCCTGGCCACATCACAGTTCTTACAATTAGCACAGGAACCTAATACACTAGTGTATATTCCTTGTATGAATGCAGTCACTGTACATTCAGGCGTCACCTCCTTGAGGTAGTCATGATTCTCCCCACCACCCTCATTCACCTATCCATGACTGTAGCAGATAGCCAACAACTTAAGCAATCTTAAAGCATTCTAAATCCAGTACCCAAACATGCATTACTCATGCCATGTTAAATACCTGGCTAACCCTACCACTATACATGTACCAAAAGTGGTAACAGTAAGTGGATCATACATGTGACATCCACTAATGTGGCACAACATGTAGGGCACCACCTCATGCCATGTTATCGGTCAGACCAACCCTATCACTATACATGTAACAGCGATGATGAGGGTAAGTTGCCCACACATGTGACATCCACTAATGTGACACAAAGCAGCCAGCTTATACCTGACCTCACATAGCTCCAGTTTTAATGGTGGTAAGTTAAATGGCGCACATCCTTACTAAGAATATTTAATGAGCAGAAATTACCTGCATTATAGGCAGAGTGGAAATAGTAGTCAGAAGAGTTTAGAGTGCAAATGAACATACCTGATAGTAATTTAACTTAAGTGAAGTCATAAAGTAGATAGCGCATCACATCTTTTTTATTTTTCATTTAGGGTAGGGAATGCGGTGGTGGTGCATACTGTGGTAGTGGTGCTGCGGTAGCGTTGTCACCTCACAGTAAGACACTGTCCGGTTCGAGTCTCAGCTAGAGCGTCTTCTGCATGGAGACATGCATGAATGGGCATACCTTCATTGAAGGGTGTGCATCAGGGCTGGTAACTCGGCACATAAAAATCAACTACCAATCATTAGCGGACCGGAATTCCGCTGTGGCGACCCCTAACCGGGAAAAGCCGAAAGACACAAACAAGGGTAGGGAATGGTGTTTTAATCTAAAACTCTGCCTGCTAGCTCATTTTCCTCATCAGAAGGGAATTTGACAAGTCAGCATTCCTTAAACAGTCTGAAAACAGTGTTTTGTTTAAGTGATATCCAAACAATAATTGCTCCCAACCTGAATGTTGCTTGGACCGGAAAAGCTGCGCTGTAGTTGATATTTGGCTTATTTCTCAACCGTAGAAGTCTGTCAGAAATGATTGCTTTCCTTGTTCCAAATTACAAATTGTTAAATTAAAGTGATACAGATAAAAGGCAGATAATTTCTATTTGATTGAAGAATGTCACTTTTATCATTAAAAACAAGGAGTGGAGAAAATGCACAGCAAATATTGTCTGGCATTATGTGGCACTAGATGTGAGTATCTTAAGCAGAAGATGGACACCATAAAACTGGAATTTATATGTGAATTCTAGGCTAACTACCCTGAAGAGCCATTTTAAGCCTAACTAATAACTTAAGGTCAGAATTAAACCCTGTACTTGGTATCTATAAGGTGAAGACCATAAACATTATGCCAAACCTTATAAGGACTTTACAGAAGTTAAGACAGCTTTGAACAGGACAAAAGGAATCAGATGTTAGAAATGTCACGGCAACAGGGCAATCACTGTTATAATATGATAAAAATGCTATTAATTGAGTATGATATGATTATTCATCTTTTTCAGACATTTGTCCTCGGCAATGTTTTATTCAAATCTATGTATCTTTACCACTTTTAAAGTAAAACCCTACCCTGTAACTTAAAAAAAAGTTTTTATCATATATTAATATTCCAGACCATATATAATTTTATCATCCCTTGGATGCACAGTAGCAAAACCCTACCCACAGCCTTCCATCAATGCACAATCACAGAGATAGCCATGCTCTAAACTGAATGTACCTGCCTCTTCACCTGATGTGTCAGACTGTAACTGAATATGTATACTTTTAGCATATAATAAATACACTGTGGAGTATAGATAGTTATACCAAATAAATACAGCAAAAACAGAAATTAGACATTTAATATCATGACATATTACTTGTTATTTAATCTTACAGTCAATAATACTGTGCAAAAAATACACTGTGTAGTATTAATATGTAATCATTACTGAAGCTATATTTAAAAACTTTTGGAATGTTTACTAATATAGTAGAGTACTGCCCATGACTGAAGCAAACCAAGTACAATCCAAAACAGAAATTATACTTTTAATTTTGCTTTATACTGTTAATTATTTAATCAGGAAGTTGAAATTACTGTGCAAAGAATCCATCTTGAACTACTGGGTGGGAAAGACAATCACATGTTTCAGTTGGTAAAGTTACTCCTTCTAACTATCTGGCAGGTTGCAGTCCATTGCTTTGGTAGAAGACATATGGCTCACACTCTGTCCCTTCTCTGTTGGACCCAGCCTCTTGCTCTACGTGGTGCACATTTCGATGTTTATGATGTCTGTCAGTTGGCTGTATTATATAGTGGCTATTATATTTATTAGTTTTAAAGGTATAACTCAGCTAGTAGCAATACTCCATGGCATTCCTGGTATTTACACAAAATGAAATCATATAACCAACTCACAGATCTACATTGATTTTATCTTTATAGTGGTCATACTTTTACAAATAGATCCTGGTTGTCTTATTTTTTTTTCTGACATGAATTGACAGCCAGGTTTCATAAGTTACTTCCAGGTGGGAGGAGGACAGTAGATGGCCGCTACTGTTTTAGTAAAATCCCACAGTCCAGTGGGAAAACCAACACATACTCACAAACAAACTCCTGCAGTCCCAAAACAAAGGGCAGAACACACATAAAAACAACTATTTTATTAAAATAAAGTTGAGCGCTTTTGTTCCAGATAATGATTCCATGAATTTTATCAGAACTGACACACATAATTCGAAAACACAATATATGCTTATTTAAAATCATGTGACCCACCCTCATTAACCAATGAAAATAATGATCAGTGATAGTTAATTAGATAACTGCTTCAGCTTTAGAATTGAAGAAATGGAAACTGAATCATTTAACCCAGGAAAGTTAGTGGCATCCAACTTAATTTGCAATATTAATTCACTTTTGTCAAGATTCCCATCCACCACATATCCCCAGGCATCAAGAAAAATTTGGTCTAAAACAACAAAGCAAAACTTATGGTCTTATGTTTAATATGTCTGTACAGGGCATTCGATTTTTTGTGATTCTTAACATCCAACATATGTTCATGTATTCTATGCCTGAGCTTTATATTTTTACATATAAATTTGGTTTTGACCCCATTTATTATTTCTGATAACATGTTTAAAACTGAATGTGAGGTGGCCATTGATATGCTCATAAAAAGTGGCTATCCCCGACTATGTTACTGGAGATCCAAAATGAAGTGTGTACTAAGAGATTTAATTGTGTTCTTAAACCAATTTTGACTAAAAACGCCTCCAACTTTGTGCAAGGGGCAACAACTAATAGGCAAAATGGTGTATTTGAATGTTCAAAATTATTTATCAGTAAATATAATGTTAATGCTAATATAGCTTATTGTCTTTTTTGGACTTGGTCTATTTTTATGGTGATGTTACACAGATCAAAAAACTGGGTGATAAACCAGTTACTGTTTATCACAAGGATAAACCATTTAAGACATTTCTTGAACAGGGCTTTAGGAATAATTGTGATACCAAAAAAAAATGGGTATGTTTAAATGTAGCCACTGTGGCTTATGTTTTTATATTAAAACGGGATTGTTTTATGGTTAAAGGTGTCCAGTTAAAAGTCACTAGTCAGTTTTCCTGTGATTCAAGCTTTGTGGTTTATCTGGTTTGTTGTGATTTATGTCCTGTCTTTTATGTGGGCATGACTAGCAGGAATCTCAGGAAAAGAATATATGAACATATGTTAGATGTTAAGAATGATCTGCACAGACATATTGAATATTATACAGACCATAAGTTTTGTTTTGTTGTTTTAGACCAAATTTGTTTTTGAAGCCTGGGGATATGTGGTGAATGAGCATCTTGCCAAAAGTGAATTAGTATGGCAAATTAAGTTGGATGCTACTAACTTTCCTGGGTTAAATGATTCAGTTTCCATTTCTTCAATTTTAAACTGAGGCAGTTAGCTAACAACTGTCAGTGATAATTATTTTTATTGGTTAATGAGGTTGGGTCACATGATTTTAAATAAACATATACTGTGTTTTGTATTCTGTGTGTCAGTTGTGATTACGTTTCAAATGAAAGCACTTAACTTCGTTATTTTAATAAAACAGTTGATGTTTACATGTGTTCTGCCATTTCTTTTGGCACTACAGGAGTTTGTTTATGAATGCTACAGTTTTAGGCACAAGTACACGATTCAACAAGAAAGCTAAGTGACTGCAAAAACTTCTCACCCTGTTTTTGTGTTCTTAAATCCAGTGTCTTTCTTATTGTCTGTCCCTTATTTTAATTTAACCATAAAAATCTCTCCCTGTCTTCTTTCATTAGTTGTTGTCATTAAGCTTAAAACTGTTATTTTGCAGTGTCACTCCCTTTTATCTATTTAAATGCTTAAACTCTCCCACTGTTTCTGTAGATCCAGAATAAGCGGTGCCCTCTCAGCCAACTGATGTAGGTTTTTACACTTAGTGGAGCTTTACCTGCCTTCACTACAAATTTTGTTTGGAAGCTTCTCCCAAACTCATTGTATCTGCTCATACTGGTGAGCACTTGGAGATCAAACTGGAAGTTCTACCACTTACTGTTAAAGCTAGAATTACCCATCCTTTCATAACTTGTTTCCTGCTTAATGCACACTCCAGTACTTAAGTATATCACCCCTTTTTCCATCTGACTTTTAAAACTGTTAACATCTGAGACAAGCCTGACATTCTCTGGAGAGATCTCTGTATATTTTCTGTATTCTACCATGATTACATAAACCTCCTGCTACATTTACCTTACTAGTCAATTAGCCCTGTAAGATCTGGGATAAGACTTTTTCTGTTTTTTCTGCTAAGTTTACTGTGATAGCTCTACACCTTTTGTGCTTTTAGTAATCTAGCTAAGAACTGCATGTGATTTGATCTAGTGGTAACAGAGAGGGAACCAAGTCACTTTTATGACTCAGATTGCTGTAGAACTTTGAAGAGTGATGATTACTATTGGACCGTCTGCTTGTTTCAGTTATGTTATTTTTGTCAGCATTGCTATAAATCTTTCTCATTTGCTACGAGGTGCTATATCATAATCTGCTAAATTGTGGATTGTGGCTTATTTTATTGAAGTTGACCGATTTCTAACAGACTGAATAAAGTACCAATCCTGCAAGAACTGGGCTAAGTATTTTTCTGTTTCCTGCTTTGTCTGCTGTTATACACTGTATAGATTTTTGTACTTGTAATAATCTAGCTAAGAACTGCTTCTGGTTTTCACTAGTGAGAGTAGAGGGGGGAACAAGCAATTTCTAGGTCCTGGATTGCTATAGAACCTTAAAGAGTGTTGTTTGCTATTGGCCATTGAATTTGTAAATTCAGCCTTTGTAAGTGTTGCTTTAGATTGCCCATTTAATGCTTAGTGCAGATGTGCTGAAATGTACACTGTATAGAAACATGCATCTCATTTCTTACTTTTCTCAATACTACCTACCTCTCTCTAATCCTATGAGTTTGTATGAATAGTGATACATAGAAATGCAGCCAGCTATTGGCAGTTCCATGACAAGCCACACAATAAATGTTGTATCTTCCAAGTAGCATTTAACACCGCACAGTTTCTCTACATTGTCCAAAGCAGCCCATTGTTGCTCAATAGTTATAGTCTTAAGTAGCTTAGAAATTTTCTGTCATACAGTGTCACAGTTGCAATTTAACCCAGATTACTTAATTTGCATTATTTACATCATTTAGTTCATAATAACAGGTTATGTACCCCTACCAACTAAACCTAATTTATCTTATTTGCTTGTATAAATACTGAGGTACAAAGAAACAATAACTGACTTCAAGAATAGGCTAAATTGTCGGTATAATTCCAGTGGAATCCAGTGTGCATCAGCATGGGAAGAAATGCTCAATGGTTGTACTTGCATTGCAAAGGATGACCTGCAACTCTTGCTCCAAGTCTCCTGCACAATGGCTAATGTCTTTGCCACCCCTATAGTTCCTTATTTAGACATTTCATAGTAACTAACATATCAAATCAAAAACAAGATTACATTAAGATGGGTGTGCTCAGTGCCAGACATCTCAACAGCAAACTGCTCAACCTTGAGGCTCTCCTGCATTTAGGTTGCATCCATTTCTGTGTAATTACTGAAACTTGGTTTAAATGTTTAGAAATCAATCCTTCCTTATGTGGATTTTGCACCTACCATGGCATCAGGCTTCCTGGCAACTGTTGTGGCATTTCCATATTTGTTAGGGACCATATCACTTCTAGACAGGTTTCTAGAAACCCACAAACAGAACTTATTGAGTCCCAAACCACACTAAACAGGACCAAATATCAATTCATAGCTTGTTACAGGACACCTTCTATGTTCCCTAAAAAACATGAAAAGCTTCTAAATGTACTTGATCTCCTTACAAACAAGAGCTCCTTTACTTTGTGAGATTTTAACTACCCCTCAATAAACGAAGTACCTATACCTCCAAACTTGCATATGCCCAAAAGTTCTTATATTTAATAAAAACAAATCTTTTTGTCCTTATGACTATAATTTCTTCATAAACTAGTCCTCTAGTATTTTTTCCCCCAGTTAAGCTGGATCATAAACTTGTGACCTTCATTTTCAAAATCTTTAAACTCACTGAAACTAAGATGTGAGAATTTGAGTCTTTCAGACATACTAATCTCATCGAATTCTATGGTGAAGTTTCAAAATTCACTTATGCCAGCCATACCCCAGATGTTGTCAACAGCAAGTAGCTTCAGAAAGGAGTTCTATGCCCACTTAGATAAATGTAATGGAAGCCCAAGCAGATCTATGATATGAAAGTTAAAAACATGGCTGTCCACCAACATAAATAAACTCTACAAAAAAAAAGAATAAAGTGTGCAACAGATCAAAAAACCATCGTATCAAGAATAATATCAGAAAAATTGACTAAAGACTTGAAAAAAGCTTCTAAAGCAGTCAGTGAACTTAGGTTAGCATCTGAATCTAAGGACAATTACAAAGCCTACTTTAACTACAGTAGAAAACTCAAAAAAACAACTCCAGACCTTCTACCAGGAATGCAAATACTCCAGGTCAGACTCGGTCACACTTTTTTATTCCAGCTCATCTGCACAGTGTCTGACTTTTTGACTTTTGCCTTCCAATGAGTGAGCTGTTTTTCATTAGTGGCTTTCAATCTCTCTAGCCTCACTCTGCCCTGTGATTCATTTATTTATTTTATTTAAGTGTGTTTACTAGAGTAGTACACTGATCACTGTAGACCATTTGTAGGCACAGCCCAGGTGAAGAGATTCACAAAAAAGGAAAATAGAACAAATTCACAAAGACAGTTGATACAATATGTAAATAATATTAGCAGAGTAGAAAATCAAACGTGAATTAATTTTACCAGTAAATATGAAAGGGAAGCGGAAGCTGAGAATAGCAAATTAAACTAGAAGTGATGCAGGTGAGGAGGTAGTTAGATTATGTGTCCAGTGGAAAAGCACATGCAGGCAGATTATTGATGAAGGTGTCTTTTGAGTTAAATTCTGAAGGTGTGAAAAGAGGAGACTTCATTAAGGCGGCGGGAGGGATTGCTAGAATATCGCTGAAACACTGAAGAAGGAATGGTTGGTACAGTGCATTTTAGTTTGGGATGTCTGGAGTGAGGGAGTAAATTGGGACAGATTGCAGTGGTTGTAGGGGGGTGGTTTTATTATGGACTTTGGCTGCAAGAGTTGGAAAGATACCTGGTTGTAGTAGTTTAAAAACAAGACACCCTAGGATTAGCTCAACTCTATAGAAGACAGGTAGCCATTTGGTCTTGGAGAGGATGATGCAGTACTGTTCCTGAGGAGAGGAACTGGAAATGAATCAGCAGATTTTGTTTTCAATGGAGTGTAGAGTGGATGTGTCTTTTTAGAGGCTGTGACTATGATGGAGAGCCCATACCCAAGTTGAACAAGGAGGACTCCTTTGCTTATTGCAGCTATAGCTGGTCTGGTGAGAAAGGGAGATATTTTCCAGGACCAGAATAAAAAAGAACTGATATTTTTCCTGTTTTTTTCAGTGTGGCTTTGGAAGTTAAATGACTGATCTAGCCATAAACCAAAATATTTACATGATGTGGTTGTTTCTGTAGGTCAACCATTAAAATCTGTGATGTTGAGATTTTTAAAAGTCAGTTTCAGCTTTTGTGAAGTTCCAAATATTATACGTTTTTGTTTTAGAGGAGTGATGCTATCATGGGTGCAAAAAAGTACACAACTTGAAGCATTGTGAGGAAAAGTGGCAATCATTATTTCAGCCCATTCTAGGAAAAAGTACTTCAGCAGCCAGAGTGTAGCTGCAGGACCTGCAGCAACAACATTGTTTAACAGGAGCAAGCCATGGACCCAATTGAAGCTGTGGGCCCAGAGTGGTTACCCAAAATACCTATCTTATAACCCATCAGCGCATTGTAATATGCGTAGTTCAATTAAATACACTGAAAATGCTTTGAGTCAGTGTTTATTCTAGATGCTATTTTTCTACTCTGATTATGGTATGTGTTAACCGAGTGCTGCTCTATACATGCAAACCCTTTTTAAAACAAGCAACCTTTTCCAACTTCGGAAGACTTCTACAGCCTACTGAAGACCACAGCATTACTGGAAATTAAAATTAAAGAACCAAGAATTCATCAAAAACCATTTATCAACACTCCTTGAGGAAAAGTCTTTCATTGATTGGCACTATGCAATAATTGATCAGACACTCTGATAATGGATTGGACATATTTATAAGGTAACTGCATACATTAAGATCTGTTACAGTGTCAGGCTACTGTAAATAGTGTCCATAGTTATTTAAGATATTATGTATAAATACTATGGAATTCATTCAAATGTATTTGAAAAATAAAAAAAAATTTTGAGAAAAAAATAACAACCAACCTTAAATATCAGAAAATATTAAGCTTTGGATATGTAGTCAGTACCATCCCCCAGTCTCCTCCTGAGGTGTCAAATATGTCAGTTCAGTATAACAGTCCTGCTGTTCAGTTATAACAGAAAATTGTCACTTCAAAGAGATGGTAAGACTTGCAGTGTTTATTTTATTTCATGTTATTTGATGACTGCTCTTAAATTATTCTTAAAAGCAGTACTTTAGTGGCCAAAAATGAGAACTGACCAGTTTGTTCATGTAGTGTTGCAGTACAGCTAATTCATCCTTGTTCATCATTTAAATATTTACTACAAAACTAACTTATGAAAACATTTCACTTTAGCTGTTCCTATAATTTCAAGGTATAAAACTGCAGGTGGTGACTAATACTAAGAACTACAGAGAACAGCATGCTAGCTTAGGTCATACAAGCTGAGAAAGATTCCTTTCCAAAACAGCTTGAGATCTGCATAAGCATAAAAAATAGAAGGATATTCATTATCTGTGGTAGGGAAAAAATGAAAAGTGAAATACCTAAAAGACACTGAATAGTTTTTTGTCATTAAGTATCTGTGTGACATTAGAGGAAATAACTCTGGGATAAGTTTAACAAAAACAAAGGCTGAGTTTTCCTTTAACTTTTAGAATTTCATATGCTGGCTCTACTATGTAGGTTATTTTCTGCTGTTTATATTTAGCAGTAATACACTAATGGATTTGCTCTTTTGTCATACTTTATTTTCTAACGTGACTGATGCATTCATTAGACTACCTATAAGTTTCTACTGCACTTTATATTTATTGGATTTATAGAAAACTTCTTTTACACTTTTTGGTTCATTTAATAGTGTCATCTGACCTAATGTGTTTGCTGTTGAACCTGGTATGAGCAGCCACTTCAAGAGTAAATAGCTAATATCACATTGATAGAAAGATATCAGCTCTTAAGTACTTACTTGTCTATAGATCTGTGAATATGTTAAGAAGCCTAGCCTTGCTTTCTCATGCAGATTATTAGCCTTCAAAATTTTGTAATAGGAATATCCAAAGGTGAGCTGAGGAAGTGGTATGTTGGGGTAATTACATGTTTAACTGGCAAGCACAAAAGACACACAAGTACAAGGTACATGGACTGTACCAAGAGCATTCCAAACACAAAAATTGTCCAGCACCAAGGAGGTTTGAGAGAATATCATCATCTTCTTTCGGCTGTTCTCGTTAGGGGTCACCACAGTGGATCATCTGTTTCCATTTCTTCCTGTCCTCTGCATCTTGCTCTGTCACACCAGACACCTACATGCCCTCTCTCACCACATCCATAAACCTTATCTTAGGCCTTCCTCTTTTCCTGTTACCTGGTAGCTTCATCCTTAGCATCTTTTTCCCAATATACTCAGCATCCCTCCTCAGCACATGTCCAAACCAACGTAATCGTACCTCTCTGGCTTTGTCTCCAAACCTTGCAACCTGGGCTGACCCTCTAATATACTTATTCCTAATCCTGTTCACCCTTGTCACACCCAGTGTAAATCTTAACATCTTTAACTCTGCCACATCCAGCTCAAATTCCTGCCTTTTTGTCAATGCCACTGTCTCCAACCCATATAACATAGCGGGTCTCACTACCCTCTTGTAGACCTTCCCTTTCACTCTTACTGGTACTCGTCTGTCACAAATCACTCCTGACTCTCTTCTCCACCCACTCTATCCTGCCTGTACTTTCTTTCACCTCTCTTCCACACTCACCATTAATCTGAACTATTGACCCCAAGTATTTAAACGTATCCACCTTTGCCACCTCTACTCCTTGCATCCTCACCATTCCTCTATCCTCCCTCTCATTCACACACATATATTCTGTCTTAGTTCTGCTGACCTTCATTCCTCTTCTCTCTAGAGCATATCTTCATCTCTCCAGGGTCTCCGCCACCTGTTCCCTACTCTCTCTACAGATCACAATGTCATCTGCAAACATCATAGTCCACGAGGGCTCCTGTCTGATCTTGTCTGCCAACCTGTCCATCACCATTACAAATAAGAAAGGGCTCAGAGCTGATCCTTGATGTAGTCCCACCTCCACCTTAAACGCATCCATCACTCCCACCGCAGATCTCACCGCTGTCACACTACCCTCGTACATATCCTGTACCACTCTTACATACTTTTCTGACACTCCCAACTTCCTCATAGAATACCACAACTCCTCTCTAGGCACCCTGTCATATGCTTTCTCTAAGTCTACAAAAACACAATGCAACTCCTTCTGACCTTCTCTGTACTTCTCCATCAACACTCTCAGAGCAAACGTCGCATCTGTAGTGCTCTTTCCCAGCATGAAACCATACTGTTGATCACTAATCATCACGTACCTTCTTAACCTAGCTTCCACTACTCTTTCCCATAACTCCATGCTGTGACTGATCAATTTAATCCCTCTGTAGTTACTACAGCTGTACACATCACCCTTATTCTTAAAAATGGGTTCTTTATTGTGGTAACTCCAAAAATAATAGCAAACCGGTTTCGGCAATAGTAATGCCTTCTTCAGTGCTAAAACACACAATGGAATCTTAATTTATTTAAATACTGAAACACATAATTAGAGTCATGTTCTTATTGGTTCATACCAAAATTAGCTAAGCTCATTAAGGCCAGGCTTAAACAAAGCACATAGCCTGACAATCCATCTAGATTCTTTTTATTTAAAATGGTATGCCACCCTGCTTTACATATTCTGTTGCCCTGAAAGTTTTCTATGATGATAAAATTAAATCTAGCAGTGGTATGGGTCACGGTATGTTTAAATAGCGAATTAGACATTCTCCTATTTCTAATGTCACTGAGGCGTTCACCAATACGAAACCTCATTGGACAAGAGGTTTGTCCCACATAAAAAGTGGAACAAAAACAGGTTGCTAAATATACCACCCAGTCACTGCTACAGCGAATAGGATGTATTGGTTTTGTACTTCATCCCTTATCATTACTAAGGGGTGTTTTTTTTGGCTTGCAAAGCAACTATCAGTGGGTTCCATTTTTTTATTGACACTGGAACAGGTTGATCATCAGACTTGGTTTACAAACTGTGATTGGGCCTAATTCTACATTAATAGCATGTTTTTTATCGCACTATCTTAAGGATTATGCATGGCTCTATCTTCTAAGCTTCTTTTTGTTGGCTCTTGGGAACCATACACAGGTATTGGGTTTTGTTATCATACATTTTTTTATTTGGGTACTATATTTAAAGGCATTAATCTAAGCCTGGGAATTGATGTCAATGGTGGACCTGCTTTTTAGAATGGGGATCCTGAGCTTTGGAGATGGGGTCTAACATCAGTTGGATTATTACTATGAAATATATATGAGCTGGTGTTTGGTTTTTTTAACTAAGCTGTGTTTTGGATACTCAGAGTTTTTCGCATAATCAGTGCTGGAAGTTTATAAAGACTGGGACAAATTGTGTATGTATTGCTACTAAGGGGATTGATTTTGCCTATCAAACAACCAGCAGTGTGTCCGGGCTTCTGGATGGCTTGTGTTTGATGTCGTAGATCATCCAAGGTTATGGGACATAGCCTATACTTTTACAACTAGCTGTTTCTTACGGATGCAGACACAGGGTGGCCATGAAAGCTTGTTCGTGAAGAGCGACTGGTAGCGAGAACTTTACTTCCTTCTTTCTATGAACATTTGTGACTTAAGCTTCTAAGCATCTACACATTGGCTCTTAGAAGTTATTAACAGGTACTGCAATTTGTCATCATATTTTTTATATTTGGGTGCTACTTTCATATTTGGGCTCCATGTATAATCGAATGATATTTAAACCTGTCAGTTGTTGCTGAAGATGGTCTTGGTTGTTGGATGGCTATCCTAAGCCCTGGAAATTTGCTTCAACATTAGTGAGACTTTTGCTCTTACATACACAAACTTTCAACTCAATGAGACTTGGATTTCTATTTTAAAAGACTTCATTTATTTGAATTATTTAATTATTTGAGTCTACATTACTAGTTACATTCAGTTTTCTGTGTATAACCATTAGACCTGAACAATTGCAGTGTTTTTTTTGCATATTTGGCATAGTTGTTCACATGAGTTTGGGGTGTACAATATCCAATCAGCTTTCTTTTTTTGGACTAGGTATTACCATATTTGTGTTCAAACACCTTTTGGTGTTGCTGTTGTCCAGGGGGCTCCTTAATCATCATTAAATTAACGGATTGGCGGGGCTGTGACATAATATTTGTTTGTTATTCCTTGTGGGGGAGATGAAAGTCACCTAAGGGACTGCTAACAGCCCTAAACATTTAAGTGAGCTGGTGTGTTTTCTTTATTAAGGCCAGAGATGAAGGTCAGCCATTATTGTCTTTAACTGGGTCAGATTTTGATGTGCAACAGCTCTACTTGTTCCGTTTGTATCTTTTTGCTGTTAATGGAAGAGACAAAGATCAAGCCATCATATTCTTTAACTCTCAGTGTCGTTCAGTGTCATTCTATGACCTCTAACAGTTACAACTCTGTTACTTGTGGAAAGGAGGAATCAGCTAACCAGGGGTTCATCCCCTATATGCATTCTCTGTTGCAGTTCTGGTGATTGATGCCTATATTGGTGCTGTTTTCCACTCTTCCATGCAGAGGTACTGAGTGAAGAGAAATGGACTATTGGTAGTTATTATTTGCAGATTTGGGGACAACCTAGACAAGCAGCCCTCTGGATATTGTCATTCTTTTATCCATGTGAACTATGCTATTATTGTAATTTTGTGATATAGTTTCTATTTTACTACTGTTTTTGTTTAACTTTTTGTCCTGTTTTTGGGACACACTCAGTAATTACATTCGAACTGGTCATAGTTGGTTACAACGAGTTTTGACTATATCATATATTGAATTTGGGACAAATAGGGGATTAACAAGATGGATCTCTCCAAATTATTGGAGGGTCTTTCTGCAGATAGAGATGACTTGGAGGTTTTTGGGCTAAGACAACTGGGTTCAGACAATTCTACTGTGGGTGTTACAGACCCTGACAATATTTGTGGTACACTTTTTCAGAAACTCACCAAAAATATGAGGACCTTGAGGTCCAACATTTGACATCTGAAACTCTTTAAGGCCTATAAATTTAAAGATATTACTCCATGTGGACTAAGGGTTTGAATTCAACCCTTAGTGAGCAGGTGGGTGACAAGTTATCACAGGATTGGGTTCAGGCCCAACATAAGGCTTCTATGGCTTTTGTAGATGCTCTTATTTCGTACTGTGAGAGAACTTTTGACCAATGTATTGGGGAAGTCAGACCTAATTGTGAGGAGATAAAATGTTATGAAGGGGAAACCTTTTTCACCAAACATCTCAATTTATTGGCCAAATACCTATCTGCTTTAGAACAGCAACTGAAAAAGAAGAAGACGCAGAAGTTTAATTGTGACATTTCAGATTATGACAAAGGTAAACCTTTTGGTATACAAAAGAATGTTAGATTTCAGGACCAAGGTTATAACAAACAGGTTAGTAAAAGAAAACGACCAAGGTCAATATTGAAGAGTAAGGGGAATGCACATGGGGGTACATCGGGAGATGAATCTTCATCTGCCACTGATGTGTAATTGACTTCCACTCAGAAGTCACCTATAGCTAAGAGACAGACCAGTAGTGACCCTTTAGGTGGAAGAGGCACAGGGAGGGTCGAAAACATTAAACAAGTAGGCGGCATTCAACAACTTTTGGACATGATTCTACCCCACTAAATGCTAATAACAATGTGCATAACATTTCCAGTCAGGCTTTGTCTGATATTGAAATAACCTTACTTAACAAGTGTCTAAAGTTTGTCCCGGGTTTTTTGGTCAGTGAAGATGCATTTGTGAATTATGTTAATGAATTTTGTAGAATTGTTAATCTGAAACTATTTTTTTCGGGGACTGACCATTCTCAAAGATCTACTGGTTTTCACTTTCGTAAATCCAATTTCATGCCACCCATGGATAAATATGTTTCAATATTCAAAGAATGTGTTCTCAAAGACCTACATTTTAATAAAAATGTACACAGCAATATCAAAAACAGTCTTACCAAACAGGAACAACATGCTCTGACCAACTTAGCAACAACAATGATTTGGTAATTTTACTAGCAGACAAAGCGGGGGCAGTGGTTGTCATGGACTGGTGTATGTATTTAGGTGAGGCTGAACAACAACTATCTAATGGCCAGTTCTACATGCACATGCCATTGGATCCCACATTCAAATTTAAAAAAGCGATTGATCAATTTTTGAAACTGGCCCAGGAGGAAGGTATAATCAGTCAAAAAGTAATGTTTCAACTTACTGTACCTGACCCACAATCTCAATATTTATATTTGCTGCCCAAAATACATAAACATCCAACCCAACCATTGGGGAGACCAATTGCATTGGGCGGGGGGTCTTTGACAGAGCCTTTATCGGCCTTTTTGACTGAATATCTGCAGCCATTGCTATCTATGGTTAGAGCAAGGATTAAAGATACCACACAGTTTCTTCAGATTATTACCAATACTCAACTGGATTCCAGTTGAATGCTGTACACAATGGACGTCACCACTTTATGCACCAACATCCCCCACTGGGCTGGTCTAGAAGCAATATGGTTTTGGTTGGAAAAAGCTGACATATACACCCCAGGGTTTAACACTTTATTAATCTGTTTAACGGAACATGTTCTAACAAAGAATGTTTTTTATTTCCATGGTAAATGTTATTGGCAAGTTAGAGGGACTGCTATGGGGGCTTCTTTTGCCCCCATTTATGCTGATTTGTTCATGGGGTACATTGAAGAACAGCTTATCTATGATGCCAGCCACAGTATATTTTTGGGAGAATTGGACATTTGGCGGCTGTACTTAGATGATTGTTGGATGGTGTGGAGAGGTGATCTGACTTATGTACAGGAATTTGTACAATATTTAAATGAAAATAAGTGGGGGATTCATTTCACATTGGATTGGGATTATAACTGAATAACTTTTTTGGATGCGAGTGTCATTCGTGAGAGTGATCACATGCTGAGAACAGAAGTTTTTCGTAAATTTTCCCAGTTCAATACCCTGCTTCATGCAACAAGTCATCATTCTCGACACATCATCCACAACATCCCAAAGTCCCAGTTTTTGAGGATTAAATGCATCGGTTCCACTGAGCATGCATTTTCATTACAACAACAGGATCTAACCAATAGGTTCCTCAGTAGGGGCTATCATGCTCATAACATAACTAAGGTCTGTTCATTGCCTCAGAACAATCTAGAGCTAATCTTTTGCAGTATCAACATACCCTTAACAATCTGGATAGAAATTCATCCCAACCCATATGCCTGGTCTCCTCCTTTGGACATAACATCAATACATTTAGACAAATCATTACAACCATTGGGACATACTATTAGCCAATGAAAAATTATCTGAATTATTATCACCTCAATGTACCACTTTACCCATTATAAACATCCGTCACCCTCTAATACACAACAGCAGCTCACACTATTTGGAGATAAACTGGTGGGTAGTAATCCTTGTGGTCACTGTTCTGCATGTGCATTCTGCATGTGCATTCATCTCAAAGACTAAATAATTTACCAACAGTAACACCTCCAAGATATATCAGATTCGTTCTTTTGGAAATTGTAGCAGTGACTGGGTGGTATATTTAGCAACCTGTTTTTGTTCCGCTTTTTATGTGGGGCAAACCTCTCGTCCACTGAGGTTTCATATTAGTGATCATCTCAGTGACATTAGAAATAAGAGAATGTCTAATTCACTATTTAAACATACCATGACCCATACCACTGCTAGATTTAATTTTATCATCATAGACAAAGCCCAGGGCAACAGAGTATGTAAAGCAGGGTGGCATACCATTTTAAATAAAAAATAATTTAGCTGGATTGTCAGGCTAGGTGCTTTGTTTAAGTCTGGCCTTAATGAGCTTAGCTAATTTTGGTATGAACCAAGAAGAACATGACTCTAATTATGTGTTTCAGTATTTAAATAAATCAAGATTCCATTGTGTGTTTTAGCACTGAAGAAGGCTTTACTATTGCCGAAATAGGTTTGCTATCATTTTTGGAGTTGCCACAATAAAGAATTGTATATTCTCTCAAACCTCCTAGGTCCTGGACAATTTTTGTGTTTGTAATTACATGTTTCCCCTATCTATGAAGGCAGATGGTGCTAAACCAGACATGAATTTGCAGTTACCCTTCCATTTATCCATTTAACATTTGAGCAAAGTTAGGGAAACGGTCTGCTTTATGTGCAATGCAAGATGTTTTCACAGTCATGGTATTCTCTATAATACATACCTTTCCCTCCAGCATGTTCTATTAATTTTGCAAAAAACAATTTAGGTTGCTTGAGTGGTTGTTTAAGACACCATTGAGTTTGAGAATTTTGTACTATCTTTGACAGAACAGAGTTTGTTGTGTCTCTATACACAAGGTAGAGCTTGCCTGTTCATAGCTTGTATGATACCTTGAACAGAGACAAGGCTTTGAGATGGCCTGTATAGTTTTTATGATTCAGGCTCTTGATTTTTAGTGAGAAAGTGTTGTGGTGGTACCTTTTGTGACAAGTATTTGGACAGGTACATACCAGAAGGAGTATTATACTCAATTATTGGCCTAATAATTGCCTTAGTACAGTTGAATAATTATGTCCTTAGATACCATACTTTTAGGTAAAAGCTGTGAGATGAAAAATAACTTACAATAGTGGATATGTTGGGATCAAAGGACAGCTCATTGTCAACACAGGTTACCAGATCTCTAACTAATGGCTTGATTTTCAGAGGTGTATTGTCAATGTGATAGGTTCAAGGGGAGTCATGCTTGCAAAAGGATATGAGAATACATTTATTGGCACTACGTTTTGGTCCATGGCTTTGATACCACCTATTTCTTTGGGACAGGCTCTCTTGTAGGATCCTGGTGTCCACTGGGAGTTTATGATAGTTTCATTGGTTCATAGAAGGTTAGTAGGCTAATGGCCCTAGAGCCCTTACAAGCTTAGCCATATTTATCCCAAGTTGCCCCAATTGTCACTGGTTAGGTGAGTGAAGTCTGAAGAGGTAAGGGTCTATGGTAGTTAATACCAACTTCCTCTGTCCGGGAGGGTTATGGAAACCTCCCCAGGAGTGAATTTGCAGTCACCAATCCATTGATCTAGGTTACATCTGACGACGGCCAGGGAGAGGGTCTGTTTTACATGAATTGTAAGCTTATTCCAGAGAAGTGTCAGTCACTGGAGATATACCTATCTCTCCAGCATGACCTATTCATGTCAGAGGCCAGGTTAAGATCCCTGGAGTTGAGGGCTACTCCTGCAGTTTAATTTATGAATGTGTAGCATTTTCATCTGGGCTGGGTCAGAGACTGCCCTGTAAGCCAAGCACAGGTCACCCTCCAGCAACCTGTAGGGAACAGAATACAGTGACAGGGCTTTAAGTCTTTCTGTGTAGAACTTGTTTTGTGTACACTTTAATTTCTTGGTGAGAAACCTTTGTAGTATCTCCAATTGTTGCAGGTGCCTAGTGAGATACATTCAAAAGGGAGCATTGCACTCAATTAATGGTCTGATGAGGGCCATGTGTAATGGAATTATAACAATCTTAGATCTAGATGTGATGCCTTTACTTATAATATGTGCCACATAGAAAGATTATCTTACTACTGTAGATATGTGGTGGTCAAAGTTCAAAGTGCTATAAACCTGAGTACCCAGATCACATACCACTGGGTCTACACTTAGGGGGGGTCCTGTCTATAATGTAATTACCAGGGATGTCAGCTTTCCCAAAGGAATAATAATGCATTTTTATTTGCATTTAGCTTCAATCGGTGGCTTTGCCACCAGTAATTTGTTTGTGTTAACCCTGTCTGCAGTATAGTAACATTGCTGGGGGACTCAATGATTGCTCCCAATTTGCAATCATCAGTGAACTTGGTCAGCCACAGGTCATCCAAGTTTTCCTGGACTAATGAAAAATAAATGCTGGACAGTAAGAGGCCCAGCACAGAACCCTGTGGTATGCCACTAGTGACTGGTCTTTTGCTAGAGGTGAAGTCACCAACTTTGACAGTACGTGTACTCTCAGTGAGCCAGCTGGCTACCCATCTGGTAATATAGGGGCTAATTCCCAATTCAGAGAGTTTCTCTATAATACCTAAGTAGGGAATTGTGTCAAATGTCTTAGCTAGGTCAGGATAGGTGGCATGCACTGTCTTTCATTGTCCAGTGCCTTGGTGACCTTTTCAAAGAAGTTAACCATGTTTAACAGGCATGATCTACCTTTAATGAATCTGAACTAGGTTGGATCCAAAGGTTAGAGATTACCTATGTCCTTGTTAATAAGTCTGATAATTATTCTTTCCATGGCCTTGCAGATGAGGCTAGTCAAGCTTATCGGCATATAATTCCCAGGTGAGGTGTCGATACCCTTTGTGCAGAGGGTTTACTTTTGCTGTCCTCCATTCTGCCACAACATAGCCAGTTCTCAGCTTGTGGTTAAACAAGTATCCAAGTGGGTCTGCTAGGTCATGTTTTATGTTGTTTAATAGGCAACCTGGGATGCTGTCTGGTCCCATTAATGCCATGTTTTTGGCCTTGGACAGCACCAATGTGACCTGCTCTCTTGAGATAATAGTCTGAGGAATGGTGGCAGGTATACTTTTAGGAATGGTGGCAGGTATACTTTTGGGATGACTGAAGGGGACAGAGGAGTGAAGTTTACTCCAAAACTGTCAGCTACTAGGTTTGATATAACCTCCAGTTCAGTATGGGTGGTGCCATCCTCAGCCAGTGGCGCACATTGCTTCTTATTCCCTTTGAGATTTTGGACGTAGTTAAAGAATGCCTTGTGATTATCCTTAGCTAGTTAGCTTTGGAGGACTTGGCAAGATCTCTTATTTGTTTGTTGGTTTGTTTGTTTAAGTTAGATAGGTATTTCTTCTTGTGCTGAGCCAGTTCCCTCCTGTTCTTGGACATTAGTTTCTCTGTCTTGTTGTATAGCCTGTTTATACTAGAGGTCCACCATGGTGACTTGTTTTTTGACAAGACCTGGATTTAATCTGGTCAGGTACAGCCAGTTTTATGAAACTGCTTAAGTGGTTATACAGGACTTTGGTGTATACCTCTGCATAGGAATCCATGTTATCTGTGTTTGAGGGGATTTTGAAACTTCGTATACCATCACTTAATATGAGGTAATTTGGCTTAGAAAATTTCTTAAGCATTTTTTTTGAGGTTGGTGGGGTATCTGGTCTTATAATTACATCGCATGAGAGTGATTTATGGTTGGATCTTACCATGGAGGACATCACACTGGGAGTGTGCAATGCTCTCTTGTGTTAGTGAATATTATGCTTTAGAGCATTTGCTCTGACAAAGTCCAGGAACCTCTGAGCCAGCACATTTGTGTTCATGTATGTTTCCCAGTAGATAAGATAATAAAAATCATCCATGGGTAAGGTGTTGGGCTGTATGGCAAGTGACTCCAATCTGTCCAGCTATGTGGTATGCTTTTCCTGTTCCATGGTGGGGACCTATGCCTATCTATGATGTGGTAGGGCGCTTTGCCTATAGTTAATTGGACATGGAGTAGCTCGAGAGAGTCATACTGTTTGACCAGTTTTGAAGTGTACTTATCCTTAATAAAGATGGTTAAACCTCCTACTTTACTTTTTTTGTGCTTAGTTTGTGGTCTGAACATATGGAAGGCACTGTAGCCCTGCATGCCCAGGGTGCTTTCAACCATATCTCTGTGACTGCACAGATATCAGCATGTTCCAAAGTAAGGAGTGCTTCCTGGGTGTGCAGTTTCTTGTTTAGACCCCTAGCATTAAGCAGCACTTCTTTGAATTTATCTGGAGAGGATTTTGTTATGTTGGGAGGTTGCTTATTTTGTCACTGCCTAAAAAAGGCAGAATAGAAGTGGCTAGTGTCTTTGCTAGCATCCAAAAGTCTAGAGGAGACAGGTGGAGACCATCTCTGGCAAATCAGCGTTTCCTGTCAACCATGTCTTCCCAGCCTGACAGATATGGGATCCCCTTGAACTGACACTAGAAGCCAATCATTTTTGGTTTGTATTGTGACAGCATCCTTGGAGAAGGTAGAATGTTGCTTAAGGCTAGGCTTATACCAGCCTGTGACACATAATCTGGAGCTCAGTCATGTCTCTCTTCATATTGTCTTCATATAGCCCAGTGAATTATGTCTCAAGTCATTCACCCCACATGGACAATGATGGAGTCATACTGGTACTTTTGGTGGTTATGTGACTTGATAGATCCTGGCACCTGAAAGGCAGCTAACTGCAATGTGATCCTTACCCAGCCTGGTGAGGGGAACATCCGTGTGTCTGACAACGTAGTCACCTATGACCAAGACATTAGGTTTTGTGTTACACCTGATGAGTTAATTTGTTGAGATGCTGGTGTGTGTTAATATGTGTTCTGGTTGTTTTTTTTTTGCATCCTGTGTGTAAGTGGTTTCCATTTGGGAGGCCTCTGATCTTTTGGTAAGTTACTATAGAGTAGCTCTGCATATGTGGGTTTATGTCTCATGTCCTTATTAATGTGGGAAGTGTGTGTGTGTGTGTGTGTGTGTGTGTGTGTGTGTGTGTGTGTGTGTGTGTGTGTGCGCTGAAAATTTATTTATTTTTATTTTATTTTATTTATTTTACATTTGTTGACCGGGAAGGTCCGACTGGATACATGTCCATTTTCAGCGGAGGCCCGGGGAGAAAAGCTCCAACATTAACAAATAGGAAAAAAGATGTTGAACAGAATACAGTTAGTTCTCCTTAGGATGTTTACACAAAAAGGAGACATTGTCATGTATTACAGTACAATTACTCCAAGATATATAAAAAAATATATTAAAAAAATGTTACATACACATGGTATAGCATTCTTATATCATTTTTTTAGATTGACCCATTTGATAGTTTTTAAAGGGTAATTAGTGAAGGAGGTAGGGTCTAGAGATTTACATGGGAGGGGGAGAAAGGGGAAACTGATACGAGGGAGGTAGAGGTTAAATAGGTTAGACATAGTAAGGACGAAGAAAAATGCTGGTTTAGATGGAGTCAGTCTGGACTTCTGCATTGGCAAAGCCAATGTGTTTTGAAATGGTGGTTTAACCCCTTTTTGAAAAGTTTAATGGAGGGAATGGTGGTGAGGCTGGGTGGAAGGGAGTTCCATATTTTTCCGATTGCATTGGCAAAGAGAGCATCACCTCCTGCATTGTTCGATTTCACTGTTTGAGCTAGTAGCTTGTTTGAGGAGCGTAAACTGTTGAGATTGTTGTAAGGTTGGATTAAGTTTTTCAGTGCAGGGGTTTTGTCAGATTGGTTAAGAATTTTAAATGCTATTATGAGTTGGTTCTGCTGGAGAAGGTTAGGGAATTCAATCCAACCCAGGCTTTGTAGGTTACTACAATGATGGGTTCTGTAGGGCATACCGGTTGCAAATCTGGCTATATGATTATAAGAACATGTTAGTTTGTTTACTTCAGTTGCGTTAAGATTTGTAAGAATAGGGGAGGCATATAGGAGGGTAGAGAGGAGATGGGAGTGGGCAATGGCCATTTTTGCTATTGGAGTAAGAAAGGATTTTATTCGATAGAGCGACCCTAGTTTTTTATTAACGGTTTTAATAGTCTGATTGATATGGATATCGTATCTAAGTTTGTTGTCAATGGTAACTCCCAGTAGTTTAGTGTAGGAGTCTGGGGAGATAGTTGTCCCATTTTTGGATTGAATAGAAAAGGGTGTGGGTGTGATCTTATGAGTGGGGTAGAAGATTAGCAGTTTGGTTTTGTTTGGATTGAGAATAAGTTGACGTCCCATTAACCAATTCTCTACTGCCATGAAACAGTGTTGTGTTTTTGATAACAACTTAACTGGAGAGGGGTCAGAACATACTAATGTGGAGTCATCGGCATATTGAATGCAGGTGGCTTCTGGGATGGCTTTGTAAAGGTCATTTATGAAGACAGAAAAGAGAAGAGGTCCCAATATGGAACCTTGAGGAACCCCTATGGTATTAGATAGGAGGCTAGACAGCCTATTTTGCCAGAGTACAGCTTGCTGTCTCTTTGAGAGATAGGCTTGAAACCACTCTAGAGTTTGGTTGTCTAAATGGAGACTTTTTAGGGTATTATGAAGTAGTTGATGGTTCACCATATCAAAGGCCTTTGATAGGTCCAGAAAGAGAGCTGACGATACTTCTTTCTTATTACAGTTGTGGTTAATAGTGTCAGTAAAAGAGAGAAGGGCAGTGGTTGTACTATGGTGTGGTCTAAAGCCATGTTGAGAGCTGGTAAGTAGTTTGTTCTGGATAAGATAGTAAAGAAGCTGTCTATGTACACATTTTTCCATGATTTTTGCTAATGGTGACATTATAGCTATGGGCCTGTAATTTGACAGTTCTGTCGATGAGCCTCCTTTATGGAGTGGTATTACATAGGATATTTTCCATATTGAGGGGATTTTGGCTTCGGCTAAGGTACGGTTGATGAGTATCGAGATGGGGTAAGCTATAACATCAGCAGCTTTTTGTAAGTATTCGGCTGGGAGAAGATCAGCGGAGAGAGTAGTTGGTTTTAGTTTCTTCAGTAGTGAGCATATATAGGCAGTGGGGACAGGATGAAATTTAAAGGTGGGTATGGACTTTGGGGTGATCTCTGTTATCTGGGGGTTTGAAGTTGATAGCTGGTTGGCTAGGGATTGTATAGTGTCCGTGAAGAAGGTATTAAAGGAATTGACTACTTCCTCTGGGATTTTATCCGATAGTTTTTCTGGGGTAGGGGTAGAGCTTTTACCTGGATGGAGTAGATTATTTAAATTGGCCCAGAATTTTTGGGGATTGTTTTGGTGTTTGTATTGTAGTTGACTATAGTAGTTATTTTTATCTAGGGTTATAGATTTTTTGGTCAGATTTCTTTGTTGTTGAAATTTAATGCGGTCTAGGGGGGACTTGGTTGTACGCCATATATCCCAGGTTTTGTTTCTTAGTTTAATTAGGGATTTGGTTTCTTTTGTTAGCCAGGGTGCTATAAGTGTTTTAATTCTAATTAGTCTTTTTGGGGCGTGGGACTCAAGTATTGTGAGAAATGTAGTATTAAAATTTAATACTGCCTCCTCCAGGGGAAGGTTCTTGAGGGATACCCAGTTGTAGGATTTAAGTTCTGTCTGAAATTTTGTGAGGTCAAAGTGTTTCCTATTTCTAACCGACCTGTACATGGGCTGATTCGAGTATGTTATCTTGTTCTTCTTAAGGTAGGTAATGAGGTGATCACTAAGTTCATTTGGAAGGGTCCCTGATACATAGGTATGGTGTTGACTGTTTATTAGGATCCAGTCCAGGATACTCTCTTTTTGAGAGTAAATCTGTTTCGTATTCAATTTGTCCTCATGTGAGAGTCTTGCCTCCAATTTCATAATGTAACTACATAAAGTATTTGTTTGTTTCAGGAGTATGTGGTTGTCAGTATACATGAGACACTTGTTACATTGCCTCAGAATGCCCATGTCTATAAGCATGGCCAGAGAGATGATGGAAAATTGTCCATCTATGATAGCAAACTCTTACTGTATGTTTGGTTAGGGAAGGGAATGGGTTAATTTGACAGGGCAGGGGTTAACATTTATCTGGGAGAGTTTACCTAAGATCAGTTGTGACTGGTGAGTTCAAATCAAAGGGGAGCTGCAGGAGACAGCTGAATAGGTGGAGCCAACAGGAAGGGGTGCAGTCAACTAAGAGGGGTGGAGTTATCCTCAAAACCACAAACACTGTGACTTTAAATAAATACGCTGCCCTGGGTGCCAAACTGTCATTATGAGAGTCCAATCAAGACAAAATGTAGAAGAAAAAAAATATTTCAATGCATTGGCTACATAGCTTACTTAATATCTAGATGGAAACAAAAGGGTTGCGAGGCATGAAAAATAACTTTTTAAATACATTACTAGAATGCCAGTCAAAATAAAGTATAAAAAAACAAACAGCACTCAACTCAAACCACTTCTCCTTGCACTGCAGTTCTAATTATAATTTAAATTATAACTGTTTTAAATTATTGTTGCAATTATAACTGTTTTAAATTATTGTTGCAAATAGGATATGAAATAACTGTGAACATATTGTAAACAACCTCACATATTTTACTGTAAGAGTATCTTATTCCTTTCAAAGTTTTTGTATTTCTTAATTAGCATACTTCTCTTTAGCTAAGAATCTCTAATTATTTTTAAGTAATGTATTTCTTTATATTTGTGTAAATAATTATTTTTGAATATGGTGTTTGCTTATATAGAATGACTTTGTAACTACTGTTCTCTCGTTTATTTTTGTCTTACATTTTTTATTTTTTTTTTCTCTTATAATTTTGCATTATAAACTTTTAAATGTTATTGTGGAGCTTTTCTCCTCGGGCCTCTGCTGAAAATGGAAATATATCCAGTTGGACTAGTCCGGTTAACAAATGTAAAATAAAATAAAATAAATTCAGCTTTATAAAAGTAACTAGTAACATGCTGAAAGTAGCAATTTCTGTGATACCCCACTTGTAAAAATGTTTTTTATCCAAAAAAGACCTGCTGCCTGACAACAACTATCTACTTGTCTCATGAGGAAAACATAATCAAAGTAAAAACTGAACAGCAAGCAAGAAACAAGCTCAAGATAAATTGCTTAAAGGATTACTGCACAGGTTATGGACCACACATGATAGATTGGCATTCTGTTTAGTTTATGGGTAAAGCCTGCAAAGATGACTGCAAGTCTCCAACAAATGTAATGAGCTTCTGAAAATACTGTAATCCTGTCCTTTATTACAAATACTGTCATATGCATTTCAATACCTAAGGCTTATATATTATCTAGTTATGTAAATATTCTCTGCATGGCAACAACAGAAAGGCTTTCAATATTGATAATTCTTTAACAGTATGCTTATTAAAGCTTACTTGCATTTTACAATCTCAGACAAGTTTACCTGATGGTCATTAAAGCATTGCTGCTTAAACACAGAGCAACAGGCACTGCAACAACATGCATTTTCTGAATAATAATAATCATAAATCCACAGTACAAAAATATGATGGAAAACCAGAACATTCTGCAAAATCAAGGACAGATGAAAAGCCACTGTAGTACTTATGTCTACCTTGAATGGGGGGATACTCTGCACACTTACACTGCATAACTACTCCTTGCCTTGCTTGGACACATCCAGAGTCACTACATGGGGGACTGGGTGCAACAAGTATGTCACAATTTGAAATGTCTCTGGCTGACAGTGCTGGCCCTGACGCATTTGTCATACCTCTAAACCTCAGAGCAGGAAATCTGAACAAAGCCATAAATAGAAGTGGGACAAAGGCCAAAAAATAAGGACAATTATTAAATAGTGCTCTTATAAACTTAGAAAGATAGTAGAATAGTAGGTCTTGCATTAGTATGACTTTTATGAAGGGTATGAAATCTGAAACTCAAATGTATTTCATTATTTTCTAACTTAATTCTTTAATGATTTACCACTAATTTGCCAAAAAAACACAATTTTATGAAAAACAGACCAAAAATGTGATGCAAAAATATAAAATAACCACACATTACAGCTGGGAACCTGTCAAAGAAGGGACACTTTTTTTCATATTAGTACTGTTAAGCTGAGCAGCTGACAAAATAAGAAAATCTACATGCATTTCTGAAATAAAAGTAATCTATAACTCTGATCATTACAATTATTTATTAATTGTAAACTCGCCACGTTTTCTTCCAAAATTGCCATTTTGCAGAGGGATTATTAGGAGGAAAGCAGCATTTTGAGCTAAAATCAATGACAGTTGAGAGGTTTGGATATACCTAATTCTATAAAGCAATTTATGTGCATGTACCTTTCAACCTCTTAATGCAGGAAATCTGGACAAGGCCAAACCTATTGGGGGAACATACAAACATTACTAAAAATTGCTCTTTTATAAACATAGACGGTTGATAGACTATCAGATCGTGCTTTAGCATGCATTTTTCTGAAGAGTATGAAGTCTGGAACTCAATGTCTGTCATTATTTAGTGACTTCATTACTAAATGATTTGCCAGAAAACCACAAATTTTATGAGGAACAGACCAAAAATAAGAAGCAAAAATCTATTCATTCTATGAAAATCTGGACAGTTGAGAGGTATAGTTCATCCGGGGCTGTCTTTAAGTTTGCTGCCCTTCCCCCCTCACAAAATCATGGTCGAATGGGGCCTCCCCCCTGCAGCCATTCCAATGTCCCATTACTTGAGTATTTCACCCCATGTACCATAAACACTGTAATGTGCATCCTGCTTTACTTCTGCGATGATTTGGATTTCATTTAAAAGTTTTGTTTTACCTTTTACGGCACAAACACTAATAGACATCTGCTAAACAAAGCAATGTAGTCTCACAATGAAAATAGATAGACGTAGCATTAAAACTCCTCTGCCCTTGAAACTCGCATTCATTGAAACAGCATTGAAACCCACATTCAAAGTGAATACATCTGGCCAGTGGCAGATAAATATTAACTTTGGGCTGTTTTCAAATCATATGCCTTTTGCACACGTAACATACATGTATTCTTTGATCCACCTTCCTGATTGTATTAAATGGTATTGTATAATACAGTACAGTTATTAGATGGCATTTTAAATTTATTGTTTTGAACATTTTTTTCCAGTAAGCAATGAAACAAAATGCATGGACAAATAATGATAAAACTTTCCAATTTAGAATATTTCCATCATAAAAGTCTACTCAAACTTCTACAGTCCACCAGTATCAATAAATGTGCACAATCTCTGTAGAAGTAAAAGTAATCTAAATAAATCTGCATTAAAGAGATCTGTTACTAATAAAGAGGTTGCTGCTAGCAAACAGCTTTATATTTCATTGCTTCATCTACAAATAAAGTGCCTGTTGCCCTTGAGGAATAAATTGCCTATGTTACTTTAAAAATGATAAGCTAGTAATATTGCAATAGTGACTGGATGGCAAACTGATAACAGGTTTATAGTTACTAGGTATCTCTGCCAAAGAGGACATTCTCAGGGCTGCAGCACCCCCCCCCTTTACAACACAGTACAGTATCAGCAATGCATCTACATACTGTGGGGGTAGAACCTACAGCCTTCTGCATCAAAAGCAAGTACACTACCTGATGTGCTATAAACAATGCAAGCAGACTCAGCATAAGCAGCACTAAACTTCTCTTCACCTGAAGCTCTCCGCTTCTTGTAAAATCCACTCAACACTCAGCTGTATGTCTCAACTTTGCAGCACAAGATATCTGGAAAAAAATCTAAATTTATTGGGGAGGGACAAAAGCTCAAAAACCAGGGACACATTTTAAACATTGCTTGTATAACCTTGGAAAGTTGGTAGAATAAAATGCTGTGTTGCCACCATGCATTTCACTGCCAAGTCTTGAACCCAGGACCCTGTGCACTATAGTCAGAGCAACATACCACTATGCCAAATCAGCTGTTTCTTGAAAGACAGAAAGACTGAAACTTAAATGTCTATAATTTAGTGAATTCAATTCTCACCATAGCTCTCAACCTCTTAGCACAAAAAACTGGACAAAGCTAAAAATGAGGGAATACAGCACCAAAAATAGGGAGACATTTCAAATGTTGATCTTATAAACTTAGAAAATTGCTAGAATAAAAGGTGTTGTGTTACTATGTACTTTCTACAGAATGAGGTCTGAAATTGAAATGTCTATCATTATTTGGTGAATTCAAAATCCAGAAAACCACACATTTTATGAGGACCAGAAGAGAATAAAAAATGAGGCAACAATCTGAATAATTTTCACAAGTGGTGGTGGGTAGAGAATTCAGGCTCTTGTTACCTGCATCCAAGGTACAAGGTTTGAGCCTGAATTATTATCTCTAGCCACCAGGTTTTGAGCCTGAGTTATTCTCTCTAGCCACCAGGTATATTTAACTGGGACATGACAGACAGACAGACACACACACGCACACGCACACAAACACACACACACACACACACACACACACACACACACACACACACACACACACACACACACACACACACACACACACACACACACACTCACACTCTTTTCCATAGCCTTACAAATAAGGATTGTCATGCTTATGGGTCTTTACTTACTCAGGCTGATTGAAGCCCCACTCTTGTGTAAGGGAATGTCCTCCATTCAGCTGACACAATAACTGTTTTGAGGCTACTAATGAATAGCTTCTGTAAGAGGTCTAACAAGTTATGTCTAACAAGCCTGGGAGTGAAATGTTTTTTAAGGATATAGAGACACCTCCAACTTTAGCCCATTTGTGTAATGTGGCCAGTAGGATCCTGGTGACCTCTGGGGAGTTTACAGTAGCACTAAGTTTGCAGTCATCTTGGTCAGCCACAAACCCTTAACATTAGCTTTAATCTCTGAAAAGTAAATACCAAAGAAGAGAATGCCTGCATTGATGGAGTGGTTTCACTGGTCTTGAACCATGTCTCTATGGTGATGCATTTATTGACATTTTCCAGTATAAGTAGTGTTTGCAGTATGTGGTGTTTTTGTTAAGCCTCCTAGAATTGAGCATAAATACCTTAATGATGTCCAAATTCTGTTTAGTTATGATGCAAGCTTTACAAGACTGACATTGCCTAAAAAAGTCACATTGGGTGTGGGCAAGGTTTTGGCCAGTATATGGAAGCTATAGGAGTAGAGGAGCAGGGTATCCCTGGTAAAGTAGTTTAGACTGTCTGCCATCCCTTCCTAGGCTGAAATATATTGTACACCCTTTAAATGAATCCTGAAACTAAGTCAGTTGTTGAAGTCAACCTTTCATTCATATCATTATCATTTGTGATGATGATAAACTAGGTACTGGAAAACAAACCAAGTCCACAAAAAGAAGGAAATCCAATGAGTCACTGAAGACTAACCACACATTATTTATTCAGGAAGTAAATGTAAAGCGCTTTTCGTCGCTCAATGTTTGAGCAACTTCTTCAGACATTAAACACTTAGTCTAATTGATTATTTATACTCACGTCACTAAAAACACTTGATTACACATCAATTACAGTTTAAAGTGATAGAGTTACATTACAACATAAGGCAGCAAGTAATATATATTAAAAGTGTGTGTGTATATGCTTAAAAACACAAAATCAACTCACAAATAATACAACCAGAAGAAATAAGCATAGTCAAATTTCAGAAACAAAAGGCAATACTTAATGAGGTAATACAGAATATCCAAAACAGGTTGTAAATATAAACAAAAAATCTACAAGAAATTCTTATCAAGAATATGCTCCCTAAGCTTAATAGCAATAAGTTCAGTTCAATTATTTGAATGTCAGAAAGTCTATAAATATGTATTTTTGAATAAATGTTTGTTATATAGTTATTTTCTTTTATATTAGCAAATCAGGACAGCATTTCAAAGGAGCCTTTGAACAACATAAAATTATGTAATGTAAACATATCAGGCTTAAATAGCCTTGTAGTTAAAGGTATATGTTTATGTAAAAAATATTTAAAAAACATATATTTATTTAAATATTTATTAAATCTTATGTGTACTTCTCATAAATAAGATATAAAATATAATATGAACCCATACACTACAAGTACATAAAATTCCTTGTTAAATTTTGATTTTATTATTACTATAAAATTTTGTGTCTGTTCTATATACAAAGAAGTTGTATATAAAATAAAGGCAATGCTATAATAGTATAAGTGTGACTAAAGCATGAATATTAATATATATTTATTTATTATTTCCTATCCAAGCTCCTTAATTTTAGTAGACAACTAATGTTGCAATGGTCATTTAACCCTGGATAGACAAATGCATTAGTACGCCATTGCCATGTTAGTTCTCGCTCTTCTAATAGCAAGTTGTAAGGGCCACCCCTAAGGTTGGTCTGAATTTGGTCTAATGCCATAAATTTAAAATTGTGGCCCGGATTGCCTAAAATGTGTTTAGACAAGGCATTCTCTACCTTGTTATTCTGTATAGCATATGTGTGTTCGTAAACTCGTTCTTTTAAATGCCTTTCAGTCTTTCCAATGTAGAAAGCTGGGCATAATGTACATAAGGCCACGTACACTATAAGTTTAGAATAACAATTCAGTTTATATTTAACTTTATATTTTATATTGTTAATAGTTGCATGCTCTCCACTACACATATGCTTACACATGTTACAAATTTCACAAATTGTCATACCTTTCTTCCTACTAAAATTATAATTGATAGTGTTAGCCTCTAAAATATTTTTCATGTTGTTGCCCCTTCTATATACAATTCTAGGATATTCAGCTAGTTTATTAGAAATACTCCTATCTTGTTGGATCAAAGTCCAATTTTTAAATAATAACTTTTTAATAATATCACTGTCCATATTGTATGTGGTTATAAAACTAAGTTTAAAAACATTACTAGGTTCAATTACCTTTTCTTTTTCAATTTCAAACATTTCTGCTTTCTCTGATAAATTGTCCTGATTTTCTATAGTGTCCAAATAAACACTTCTATCAACAGCCTGACTAAGAATAGGGAGTATAGTACCATTAATTCTTTTACATTTCACTTCTTGAACTATCTTGTCTAAAAAGTCGCTAGGGTAACCCCTCTCACAAAAGAAAGTTGTAAGTAAGTCGCATTCAGTTTCAAAGTCACTCATGTGAGTGGTCATACGGGCTGCTCGAATTAACTGACCTTTCACTATGGCTTTTTTCTGAGAAATAGGATGGAAGCTAGTATAGTGAAGGTACGAGTTGCAGAAGGTTTCTTTCCTATGTATCTTAGAAAGATACTGATTATTTACTTGGTCCTTAAGTAAATTCACGTCCAAGTAGTCAATAGACTGTTTTTGAAAATTGGACGTGAATTTAAAGAAACCAGTAGTGTTATTGAAGTAATATAAAAGTTCTTCTGCTTTTCTATTGTCTCCTCCAAATAAAATAAAAATATCGTCGAGGAAACGAGTGTAGTACTTAATAAGAGGGGTCCACTCAGTGTTCTGAAAAATATATTGATGTTCCCAATACACCATAACTGTATTTGCTAAACTGGCCCCACAAGGAGATCCCATTGCAACACCACATTTTTGCAAGTACAACTTATTGTTAAAAGTAAAGAAGTTGTTTGTCAAAATAATGTCAAGTAAAGTTGTTACAGTAAAAATTTCATTAGATGAAGCCCCTTTCTTAATAAGAAATAAGTTGACCCACTCTATAGCTTCCAAGTGAGGAATGGACGTGTATAAGTCTATAACATCAATAGTGATGAAGTTGTAATCTTCTCTGTATGGGATATTATCAAAGTTCTTCAGAAAAGACCATGAGTCTTTACATACTTGTACCTCCGTCACTAAGTATTTTTTTAGTATATTGTCTACTAATTTAGCAGATGCATACGTAATAGAATTTTGTCCATCTATTAATGGTCTAAACGGGGGGTCCAGAATATTTTTGTGTATTTAGGTGTTGCAAACATAATAGGGATCTTTGGCCAGTTAGTAGTGATGTATTGGTAACTATGTAGGTCAATGTATCCGTCCATAAATAGGTCGCTGTAGTAACCTTTTATCATTCTATATGCAGTGTTAACCTCATTGACAGATACTTCTTTGTATGTGTCATTAGTCAAAATTTTCTCAACTCTGTCAACGTAGTCGTAGTTGTTAAATAAAGTCAGCCCCCCACCTTTATCTGGCTTAATAGCTCTGATGTTATCCCTGGCAAAGTAGTTTAGACTGTCTGCCATCCCTTCCTAGGCTGAAATATATTGTACACCCTTTAAATGAATCCTGAAACTAAGTCAGTTGTTGAAGTCAACCTTTCATTCATATCATTATCATTTGTGATGATGATGGAAGGCTACTCAAGGAAAGGTTTATACCCAGCCCAGACACATATTCCACAACTCCATTGTGCCTCTCTTCAATAGTCCAAAGAGGTACATCTCAAGTTATTTACACCCACATGTACAATGACTGTATCATATGTGTGATTGTGGTGCAAGGACTTGAGTGCATGTGATGTTGTGAACCCTGGCACTTTATAGGCAACGGACTAGGACTGTCTCCTTGTACAGCCTGGGAAGAGATTCATCATTTTCTCTCACTATGGAGTCACCTCTGACTAGGATGTTTGATTGTGTGGAGATATGCCCTGCAGGATATTGAACTGAATCTGTGACTCATCGATATGTGTTTCATAATGGGTGCTATCTGTGCAGTGTTTTTTTTGTTACGGGTACTTATTTCTTAGATTACATTTAGATAGGTTGTTTATAACAGCCTCAGCGTACGTCAGTCTTTGTGTTTGGTATGAGCTATGCATGATTGGTGTAATGTAATGTAATGTAGTATGGCATCGAGTTTCACTTCACAAACCACTTGTTTTTTTATAGATGTTTTATGTAAGAGATTTGCCTCCAATAATATTATATAATTACATCTCTCACACACTTAATCAGTTTTTTTAAGTAGCAGGTGGTTGTCGGTGAGCATGAGACACCTGCTACATTCTCTCGGAATGATAATTTCAACCAGTCTCGCTGCAGAGACAGATGACAAGTATAATAATCTATGGTTTTAGATGTGTGGGCTAAAAAAGAGTGGGGTAGCACCTAAGTGGTTAATCTATGTCTCCATATGAGGACCAGCAAGCCTCTTAGCACAAGGCCAGTGCTTTTTCACTCATTTCTGAGAGATGTCATTTCAGCTCATATAGGTAAGGCATTGGTTTTGGGTATACTGCTATACTAATAAGTCTGGATAGATAACATTTCTTTTCAGCACCACAAGTAGATAGCAAAATAAGTTGTCTTGACTGTCTATGAGATCACTTTTGAAATGCAACAATGTACCACGGCTTAACTCTGTGGTTTATACAGCTATAACTTGGAGGAATATTTAACTAAGGATTATACAAGTGAATTCCAAAGTGAAGGCATCTGTGTCTGTCAGCTGTAGCATAGCACAGCACTGGATAGAGCTCCACCCCACCCTCCACAGTTTAAACCTAGGTGTGAAAGAACCAGTAAGAAAATAGCTAGAGCTCCAGTCAATAATGTTTACAACTTATATAGCAGCACATTACACCCTGCTGCTTAATCCTCATCTGTCATGCAAACAAAACATGTTGGAGGGACAGGTATGCATTGCAGAGGTTACCCCTTCTGTGGTGAAGACTCCGCATTCATGTAAAAAAAAGCTCTTCCCTATGCTTATTCAAACACAATTTGGACCAATGTATGGGAATTTGCAAATTCACACCTGGCTTGTCGTCTGTAGCCCTTATGGACACAGGCAGTTTATAGATGCCCTAAGGCACAGGTATATATATAAAGATATCCCAAATAAACTGCACTTTAAGGCAAAAAGAAGTGTCAAATGGCAAATGCGTGTGTGTGTGTGTGTGTGTGTGTGTGTGTGTGTGTGTGTGTGTGTGTGTGTATATATATATATATATATATATATATGTGTATATATATATATATGTGTGTGTATACACACACATACACAGTAATCTTGACTATACCAATGTCTGCCTGGCAATTAACCTAAACACTATGACCTGTTAATGATCTTCTTCCTATTGCACAGAATTTGATTTCCAGAGCTTTCATTAGCCAGCTGTATGACCCTGAACTTGTTACTTAACTAGGCAGTGCTTTGGGGGAATAGGGAATTTGAGCAAAAAAACGTAATGGTTGTCAGGACTGCATGTTTAATTACAACATGTGACCCTACACACATAGTTATAGGGCAAGTGATTGCCAAAATCTTTATTAAAAATAGTTCTGTTAGTTACAAATTCAAACAAAAAATGAATAGAACTGATCTAATGCAGTTTTAAAGTAGCCTAAATTAAAGTAATTTCTTTTTTTGCAGGGGAGCCATTCTGTAAATCCCTCATGAGAACTACAATTTATTCCCCCACTATATATAATCTAACTAAGTTGGCTTGATACTGGGAAAAAGGGAAACTCCCATAATCCCAGTCTTCTATGCTCTTATCTTTTTCGTTTCCTTTCCTTTTCTGATCAAAGCGTTAGTGAACAAACATCCATACTGCAAAAACATATAATACAGTGTACATTAAAAGGATTCTACTTTTTAGACTGTGTGTGTGTGTGTGTGTGTGTGTGTGTGTGTGTGTGTGTGTATAAATATATATATATATATATATATATATATATATATATATATATATATAGATATATAATATGCATATATATTTATATATATTTGTAGTACTTCATTTCTTTAAATGTTTTTAATGCAGATCCCTTTTTCCGAGACTTGCTGAAAGAGACTTTGCTCAACAAGACTTTCTCAGTAAAGACTGGCAAATAAATAAATACCTACATACATACATACATAAAATCCAACTGTAAATGTTAGGTACAATTACTAAATATTTAACGTGGTTTAACAGGGTTACCTGCCAGTACCAGGGTAATGGCCATGCTCTTCTCTTACTTCTCTGGTAAAACTAATAGCAGAAATAATCTTTCCTTTTAATCATTACTTTTAAATGATGGTATTGGAATCAGACCCAAAAGAATTAGAAGTAGATCTTCACTTACATATTTAAGAAACATCACATATATATTATATTTCAGATTTATAGGGTAAACAAAACATGTATTTCACTAGGTTATTGTCAAATGGTAATTATTAGTGTTATCATTATTCATTTTTTATCAAAACAGACTTACAATTCCAATGGAACCAAATGCATAATCTTATCTGCATTTCATGAGTGTGCACTATGGCTTGTCTGACAGAAGACCTCGGCTCCTTCCAATTAATCTGAGGTCTAACCATGAGAAAAGTCAGCATATTTGTTAAACAGCATGTTATTCTATAGCTGTTCTTGTGCATGCTGTAATATCTAATTGTCGAAAAAAGAATTACATCACTTTCCTTTTTTCATTTGCAGATATATTTATATAACAGACAAAAATGTTTGGAGAGCTGAAAATAAACAACTTGAATCAGTCTATAAATAAAGTTGTCTTGAAATGGCTTCTGCCACACCACACACCGCTTCTTAATAAAATTGGTTTAGATTTGTTGATATGCCTGAAGCAAAGTCAATCTGAAGTGTCGATCCCACAGTAAGAGCAAGCCTTCAGGGGTCAAGCTGTTTCCTGGGTATGATCATTGTATCAAAGATATGTCAGCAGTGTGTTAACTGTTTTTTTATAAATCACTTCAAACATCAGACAAGAGTCAGTGATAAAAAAAGATGGAGACTTTTTTGTTGTAATTTTATATGTATAGAAATTGAACACTGGGCTCTTTATATATGAAATCTAAGATTATACTTTACTGGAATAACAGTGTATATCATTATTGCTTTTACTGGGACAGTTTTTAATCATTAACATAATATGCTTTGGAATTAGCTAATGAATATTTCTCAGATGTAAGAGCAATATACTTTGCTCAAATCATTAAATGCTAACAGACAGTCTATTAAGATTGGTAACTGTCATCACATTTGCTTAAGTGGGAAATGGAGTTAACTCATGGCTTGCTATATCTGTAAGTAATATATCATATGTTACACAGTGCATTCAGCATAAACAGCACCTTCGGTCCTTCCAGAAAATAGATCATAGCTCTTGTGAGATCTACTCCGTCACCAGTATGACATGCATAAACATCTTAATCTATACAGTTGGGCTTGTTATATTGTGAGATCAACTTACATTTGAAGAGGAAATATTATAAATATCGATAAGTACAACAGAGACATATAAATTGGCAGTTGCCGTTCAGCCATATATATATTTTAACTTATGCAAGTCTATTTAGATGGGAGCAACTAAAGCCTGCACTTTTTTATATTTATATTAATGAACCCTGAAGCATGAGGTCATGCTCGAGTTGGATTAAATAAAAAATGACATAAAGATTCCTTTCATTTAGTTAATTCTAGGAAGTGGGGAATGGAATTCAAAGTAATAAAAATCATTTTGCTGTGGAAACATGAAGTCCATAAACTCTATTGCAAAGAAACATTTCTTTTTACTAGTCTTACTACTGCTGTTGGTCAATTGTAGTGTACTCTGCAGGCATTCAGAACTCAGACCCTCATTTCAGAGAATTTATATAGTTATAGTTAGTTTATATAGTTATTAGCCATGGCCTCAGCATTATCAGTTTGCCAGATGAAGCAGATGCAGTTTGTCTGCATATATTGTTGCTGTTGTACTGGTGACCTACCTATGAGGAGTTGCCAGTCTAAAGAGCAGAAAATGAGTATAAGGAATGATCAGACACTGCGACAGTAGTGTCCAGGGGGTCATAGGAAACTGGCTGCAGGCATCGTTGTATTGTATGGAACAGGTAATAATTGGAGGATAGTGCACATACAGGAATATGTGTGTCTGGCCTATGGTAGGGAACCACTGCTCCACAGCTAAGGTGATGGAACATATCAAAGATATGTCAGCAGCTTCAATTCTACTATCTCTGACTTCCGTATTATAATAATCCCATAATATAGTCTAAATGGTGGAGGATGAACAACAAATAGCAGTCCAACAGAACTTACAGCTGCAGCAGCCCAACTAAATTAGGTGGTAATACAGACAATTACACACATACACACGTGTGCATCTGTCTACATATGGAAACTGGTTTACTATTGAAATTGCGATCGAACTTAGTCGAACGGCCACTTCTGCGACGTATTTACGCGAACCAAAACCGCGCAAATTGTTCGCAACCGACAGGCATTCGACTTTCGACATTACCGGCTGCACAACACCTCCACACCCATGCTACCATGGCTCATGCAGGGGCAAGGATCTGCCGTTTGCTCAATCGGATTTGACCGCAGTGACATTCGCTCTTCAGCCTTCGCGCAAGTCGAGTTGCACATAGTCGGTTCGGCATTTCAATAGTAAATCATGGAAACTAGCTTTCTCTCTCTATATATATATATATATATATATATATATATATATATATATATATATATATATATGTATATATATATATATATATATATTTATTTATGTGTGTGCCTGTGTGTGTGTGTGTGTGTGTGTGTGTGTGTGTGTGTGTGTGTGTGGGTCTACTTTGGAAGCTCAAAGTTTCAAAACTTCAAACTTGATATGGTCGACACCTTCAGTTCGCTGTTTTGAAACTTCGAATGGTTTAAATGGAGATTGCCGTACAGCACAGAATGGGAAATTTACCATTCTTTTCATTGTAGTACAATGTCGGAGTTGGTATATTTAATTAGCCAAGGGTGCAGGATGCCCCCCCCCCCTGCATAAATGTAAAAAAATGTTTTTTTTTTAATTGAAGTTTTGAACTTTCAAAACTTTGATGTTATGGTCTCGACCAAATGAATTTCAAAGTATTGAAAGTTCAACCTTCCAAAGTAGATCCATATATATATATATATATATTTTTTTTTTTATTTTACATTTGTTTGCCGGGATGGTCCGACTGGGACAGTGCCCATTTTCAGCAGACGCCCGGGAGAGAAAAGCTACAGCCTAAGCTTACATACAAAGTCATCACATCAAGTAATCAAAATTCTAGACAAAAAAAAATGAGTGTTAACACATTTACAGGATAAAAATTTAAAAACAAAAATATATACATATTATCAAATAGAACAAGACTTTAAACACTTCAATATAGACAAATATATGGTTGAACTTATATATGTGGAGGAACATAACATTAGTTAGGAAATTAAGTAGGTAGAATCACTTAGGCAAAGTAGTGCATAGTTAGTAATACTTCAGTGGTTAGAGTTGCAGCTAGGAATGTAGTTACTTATAAAGAAGTAGTGTTGTTATAAGGGGGATGTTAACAGAGTTAGTACTTGCAACCAAATTGTATAAGTAATGCTAAGTTAATAATTAAGCTGGAGTGTTACATGTGCAAAGCCAAGAATCACATAAGTGTCTTTTGAGAGATATTTTAAAATAATTAAGATTGCTTATGGATCTATTACTGTGTGGAAGGGTATTACAACTTATGGCAACAAAGTTAAAGTAAATATAGTTGCCTTCTGGATTGGATACTTTGGTTACTTGGAGTAAGTCTTTGTTAGATGATCAAAGAGTGCAAATGCTAGAATAGGGTTGTAGAAGATTTTTTAGGGAAGGTACATTGTCAAGAGTGTGCATTATTTTGTGAGCCATTATTAATTGTTTATAGTTCATAACATGAGATAGTTCCAACCAAGAAAGATTTTTGAGGCATTGAGAGTGATGGATTGAATGTGTGGTATCTTTTGCAAATTTGCACATATATATATATATATATATATATATATATATATATATATATATATATATGGCTCTACTGTACTTCATCAAAGAAACACGTCTTCAAAAAAGAAAAGTAGACCCACACTTACGCGAAAGTGAACTTTTTTGAAGAACAGTTCAACAAACCATTAAGGAACACCAAAACAACATTTTTGCACGCCTCCATCTGGGGGATTGTGCTCCCCACACCCCCCTACTTAAATATACCAACTCTGAGATCGTACTACAGAGGGGAAACAGGTAAATTCCCTTTTCCCTACTGAATGGTTCGTTGAACCATTCTTCGCGGAAGTGCACTTTTGCGTAAGTGTGGGTCTACTTCTCTTTTTCGACAAAGTGTTTATTCAATAAAGAGAGTTAGACCCATATTTATATATATGTATATGTGTCTCATCATTGAGCAAACACTGAAAACAGCGCATACAAAAAGAACAATAATTTTATGCTAAATGCAAAAACACTATATAAGAAAAAAATATATTTTTTGCACCTCTTACACCCTTTAATTATGGGTCCCCTGCATTTTACTGAACATACATTTGTCCAGCAAATGCAGGAGCATGACATAATGCAGATGGTAAGGATGACCAAGCAAAACAGTGGATATGTTGATAGTACAGAATGTCAGTACAGGTAAGTTGGGGGGGGTGCATATGTGTGTGTGTGTGTGTGTGTGTGTGTGTGTGTGTGTGTGTGTGTGAGCTAGGGTTAGGGTTGAGAATGAGTGAAGGATGGGTATTGTGTGTTTGTTAGCAAGTCTGTATATTTTACTGTAAGGGTAAGGGTTAGGTTAGAGGATGGATGGACAGTTGTTCATGTGTGTGTTTGTGAATGTCTGTGCATCTGAGTCTGACTTGTGTAGTGGTAGGTGGTATGGGAAAGTTTTGATGATGTTAATGTGTAGTATTAAGGTTGGGAGAAGGGGCAAAGTTGGCAATAGGGTTAGAACCATTACTGAGGTGGTACACGGTGGGGGGCAGATATGAATGCATATTTTGGTTGTAGCACCCCCCCCCTTGTGAAGTCACAAGACCATAGGCTGCCTCCTGTATGCTATAGCCTCCCTGCTGAGTCACTAGTTGGATATGTCTATCAGAAGATGTGAAAGTACACGTCTGGATCCCTTTGGATCTTAGGTGTATGTTTTGAGGAACTGTGCAAAAGAAATTCAGTGTTTTTTTCAAAGTCCTAGTTTGGAACCATGAAGGTAAGGACATTTTCCTCTTACTTTCCAGGTTCAAATGTATCATATTTAGAGAGAAGGCAGAGGTGTGGAGATGCATCCTTCACACAGGGGAGTGAAAAGCAGCTTTTTCCCTTGCAAGAAATGATTTTTCCCAAGATGATTGTGAAAGTCCATTTCTCAAAGCTGACTTTACTTTTGCAATATCATGCATTGCTAGAACAGTTTTATTTATTATTTATTTTTATTTTACATTTTTTGACCGGGATAGTGCGACTGAATACATGTCCATTTTCAGCAGAGGCCCGGGGAAAAAATCTCCAAGGTACAAACAATAATATAACATAATTCTTGTTAAACAAAGTTAACAGGTCAGTTTGTTCATTTGATTACTAAGAATTCCCCTGTACCTTGTCTCCTTTTATTATATTAAGTAAGTTACATTTGTACAGATTCTTTTTAAATGTGTCTGATAGCATTCCTTTCCTCTCCTTACGTGTGTGAATAGAAATGAATATATCATTGAGAATTCCTGCATTTCTCTGTCATTAATATATTTTACTCTCCTTGTGTAATATCTAAAGAATCCTTTCTCCATCCCCTTTATTCATCCTTTCATGTTCCTTTTCTGTGATTATTCTGCACTGTATAGGGGAATATTATCTAAATAATGCACTAGATTTTACAGCAAGAGAAAAAAGACATCTGTGAACCATGTTATATTGAGTGAATGATTAGACTTTATGGGATACCACAGATACTGTGATACTGAGTGACATAGTAGTTGAGAGTTTATACAGCTCTTATAATAATGGAGAGAGTGGACACCCTTGTCTTGTATCTCATGACAGCAGAAATGGTGTCAAGTTCATCCCCACGTACAGACTTGTGCTGTGCTCCTATCTAATACCTGGCAATACTTAATGTATTCTTCATTAATTCCAAGGAATCTCATCACATCCCAAAGAAAGTTCTACTTCAGGGAGTCAAAGCTTTATGAATGCCTATGAGCTCTACTTCTGTTGGAACTGGATTCTCTCTACATATTTCCAGAATATTGATAATAGGTTTATAGGTTGGTACTAGGCTATTGACCCTAGGGCCTATACAAGCCTAGCCATAATAATTCCCTGGCTATTTTTTCCCCATAGTATTTACTTCCCTGGACCTCTGTCTAGCAGGGTGACTGATGTGATCCCCGGTGTGAATTTCCTATCTCCCATCCAATCATCAAGGTTCCTTTTGAAGAGGGGCAAAGAGGCGCTCTGCTTGACATGTATGGGCAGTCTATTCCAGAGTCTGGGGAGTCTCTGGGTAAGGAACCTATCCCTCCAGCATGTTTTGTTCATTGTGATGACAAGGTGTAGATTCCTGGAGCGTGCGTCTCTGAGAGATTGGAATTTCTTTATGTGTAGCATGTCCAGCAGCTCTGGGTTTGACATGGCCTTGTATGTTAAGCAGAGATCGCCTCTGAGTAGATGATATGCAACAGAGTACAGGTGGAGTTTTTTTAGCTGGTCAGCATAGGGCATCTGCTTTAAGCCTGAGATTCTTTTAGTGAGGTATTTCTGCGGCCTTTCTAATTATTGCAGATGTCTTGAGAGGTACATACCAAATGGGGCATTGTATTTTATAATGGGTCTAAAGAGGGATGAGTACAGTGGGACAATTACCTCCTTTTTTTCTGTATGAAAAGCCCTTAGTGATGAGGTGTGTCACACAGAAGGATTTCCTGACTGTTGTGGCGATGTGGTTATCGAAGGTGAGACCACTGTCCACCTGTGTCCCTAAGTCTCTTATTACACTTTCAGTGTTTAGTGTACTGCCATCTATATGGTAATTCACAGGTACATGTGTTTTCCCAAGGGGGATAACTATACATTTCTTAGCATTGAGCTTGAGCGCATGGTGCTGGCATCAAGCATCTCTTTCTGTAAGACCCTTTTGTGGAATATCCACATAATTTGGGGATTTAGTAATGGCTCCCAGTTTGCAGTCATCTGCGAACTTTGTTAGCCAGAGACCCTTAGTGTTGGTCTGTACTTCAGAGAAGTAGATGCCAAACAAGAGCTGTCCCAGGACTGAACCCTGAGGTACTCCACTTGTTACTTGTCTCTTGTCTGGAGCTGGATTTGGAGTTGGCTACTTTTACAGTGTGGGTCCTGTCAGTAAGCCAGTTGGCAACCCATTGGGTGATGAAGGGATTAATACCCAGCTTAGTAAGTTTATCTATGATTCCAGAGTGGGGGATGCTGTTGAAGGCCTTGGCAAGGTCCAGATAGGCTGTGTTGACCACCTTACCCTTGTCCATGGCTCTGGAGACTGATTTGAAGAAGTCAGTCAGATTCAGGAAACAAGATCAGCCCTTCACGAACCCAAACTGCATGGGGTCCAGTGTTTGAAGGTTGCCAATGTCTTTGTTTATAAGATCCATGATAATACATTCCATGGCCTTGCAGATCAGGCTCGTGAGACTGATGAGGCGGTAGTTCCCAGGATCCTAGTTGTCAGATCCTCCTGCCTTGTCTTTAAAAAATTCCTTTTGAATCATTTGAATAATTTTTAGAAACAGTTTTTCTAGTTATACTGTTTGAATCTGAAAATAAATCTCTATCACAATCGGTTGCAGAAATACTATTCAGTAATTCCATGGGATTGTGAGCTCTTTATCCTCTTTTGAGAAAGCCACTAACTTTACTAGGTTAAGCCGGAGAGGTAAATAGCCTCTCTGTAAAGCTTCTAAAAAATATTAGCAACATACCACTAAGCTGTTTCCTGAAGATTTTGTACGACTCGCTGGGAACCCCATCTGGGTAGCTGTCTCACCCAGCACAGGTGTGTCATTTGCATTTGTGCATTCAGAGGTGCTGCATCTTTCTGTGCATGTTTGGCATCTTGTATGGATTAAGAGAGAACAAAATCCCTTTTTAGCTTGGATCATTCTCTTCTTTGTCTGCTTTTGTATAGACCTTCATGAATTTTCCACTATGGAGTTTATTCCAGATGGGGTTTACATCAGTTATGCATTCTAATTCTTTTAAGGTCTCTATATTTTGTCCTCTGTAATGAACCCAGAGCCTGTATGGTATTAACTTTGGGGATCCAGCGTCCTTTGTTCAAAAATGTTATTGTGTGTGTTCCCATTTGCCACTATAATATGCATTAAGCAATGCCTTACAAGCTGTGTTCATTGCTGTTAGCTCTGCATGTATCTTTATGTTTTTTCCTACCTTGCATTTATGTTTTTTTATCTCTTCTACTGACCTTTCTAGTACGTTCATTTAGTTTTTGATTTTCTAATCCCAAACCTTCCTAATTTTGCTTACTTCAAGTATTAGATTGTACAATTAGGAATACATCAGTGTCTTTGTTTTATTAAAAAAACATTAATTCCAAGTTTTTATTTCCTCTTCAATCTCTTTTTTAAAAGCAGTAAATCTGACTGCCAATTTGGGTCTATATTTCTATTTATCATTTCTGAAAACTTTACAAAAATTATATAATAATCTGAATAATATGTTGCTCCAGTCCTAACTTCTTCAACATTGGGTACTAAATTTGTGTTTATAACTCATTAAATAATTCTTTTATTCACTCTTGTTGTGGAAATGAAGGTATAGTGCTTGAAGTTGGGCTATTTTATACTCCATGGACTACCTAGTAAAAAGTGGGTTTTCTTCTCCTGTCATAATGACCTGTTGTTCTTCAGTCTTGTGCTCCAAAGAGATCATATTTGTGTATTTTGGGCTAAACTGAAGTCTATTACAAATGGAGTCCTTATTCATCCCACATCCTCTAATGCTTCATGAAAGTTTAACAAAACATTTGATGGTTCCTGGTTTGGACCATGGAAGTCATTAGTAGATGCCCTTCACTCACGGATATCTTGTTTAAATATTGTCTTCCTAGTGTCTTCTTTCAACTAAATTTCCCACTGCAGGCTGTTGTTAAATGATGAATCACCCCCCCCCCCATTTTAGAAGAAGTTGTTGGCGCTGGTTTACTGTAAGCATTTCAATCTGCATGTAATGTCTTCATAAGTTTCTTGCTTGCCTTTGTTTCCTGCAGCAGTGTGACTTGTACGTCTAAACTGCTTAGTTTATCTAAAAATAAAAACTGTTTCACCAGGAGTACAAATTTCTAAGACTTTCTAGCTGACTAAACTAAGTGACAGTGTAATAGCTCATGGCTTATCTGTGCTTCTGTTTTGCATCTGACAGGTCTGGTTACAGGAGGTATAATTCCTTATTTCTCCTTTAATCATATAATTCATTAAACCCACTATGTGACTCTCTAGAAGAGACAGTAACCTATGTTCATTTTCCCAAACCTTGAGCTTTGGCAGAATGTATGCATACATGTGCAAAATGCAATATTTAACCAAACCCAAGATTGACAATGGAAAAAAAATATTCTTTAAAAATTAAGTTATGGTACGTAAAATATCTTCTTCCTGACCTTCATCATTTTTTGTTTCTCTTCAATTCTGAATGTTTCCTGTATGAGCATACTGACTGCACCTTCTGCATGCAGCTCATTCTAACTATACAGAATGCAGTTATTTAGATTCATGCACAGTCCACATTGAGTCTTTCAGATATCAAGCAAAAACACTCCAGATGTATGAGTTATATCAAAAGAAATCAAAGCACATCTGGACGTCTTTTCATCTCTGATGTAACTGTGTTCAACTGAGAGGCAACAGAAAATAAAAAAATAACAAATGCAAACAAACTTTATGTACTCACCATAACTAGGCATCTGTGTTGTCAATTTTCATTCTTCTTCTTCACTTACGAGTTATGGATCAGATTCCCGGATCCAACTCGGCCGCATACTTCAGATCCAACTTTCGAGCTCCTCCCTCTACCCATAATGCCATACTCTATCTCTATTGCTTCAGATCATGTTTGCTGTTCTATTTTCCAAAAACAGATGAGAAACAGATATAGCCAGATGTAAAAGACAGGGCTCAGACATGGAACTGTAGGTTCTAAATACAGTCCATTTGGTCCTTCCAGAAGAAAAATGGATAGGGGTGGATAGGAGGGGAGCTGAGGATGCCTAGTTATGGTGAGTGCATAACTTACAAATCTGATTTTGTCCTTTTCATTCTTCCTCACTTATGGAACAGACTTCCCAGCTATGGTGACCTTGGGTGGCCATCATGGAAGGATATTCCAGTGTACTGCTTAACCAAAAGAGGCTCTATTTCTAGATATTATGTGCAATTTGTAATGTGAAACAAAGGTACAAGTCTTGGACCATGTAGCTGCTGCACAATGTAATCAATAGATGTTCTAGACCAAAAGGCAGATGAAGTAGCCATGGATCTAGTTGAATGAGATCAGGGAAGTTTGGTTATGTCATACCCTTCTGAGAGTAAGTCCATGAGAATACAGTCTGTATTTCATTTAGCTAGGGTAACTTTAGAAACTGGTTGGCTTAAGAAATTTGGAGAGAAAGATGCAAAATGTTAGTTTGAGTTGTCCTGTGAAGGTAAAAATGTTGTTGTCTGTGCACATCAAGGAGGTGTAGCATGTACTCTGGCAAGTAAAATGATTGGTTGATATTATTTTCAGAAGATACTTTAGGTAAAAAAGTAGGGTTAGTATGCAGAGAATCCCTGTCTTTATCAAAAACAATATAAAGGGGGGGTTGATGAAAGAGCCTGGAGTTCAGATATTCTTTTTGCTGAAGTTATACTTACCAAGAAAACCATTTTCATGACAGAAATTTTAGATCAGATTTGTCTGGTGGTTCAAAGTGTTTTTGTGTTAAACCTTCAAGTACCGCAGAAAGATCCCAAGGTGGTTCTGGATCTTTTAACAAAGGTCTCAGTAGAAAAATGCCTTTCATAAAAGCTTTACACAACCTAGAGGAAGCCAATGAAAAAGATGTATTCCCTTTGTGAACATTTGAAATTGCTGCCAACTGAAGTTTAATTGTAGAGAAACTAGCCGCATCTTTGAAAAGAGTTGTCAAAAAATGAAGAATAGCTGAAACTGGTGAAGAAAAAGGATCGATCTCCTTATCTGATGCTCAAATAGAGAACCTTCTCCATTTACTTTTATAAACTTTTTTTTGATAGAATCTCTTTAAAAAGTCAAAATCATGTCACAAACTGGGGAAGAGAGCCTGGACTGTCTAACTATTACTGGATGTGGAGAAACCATGCAGTCAGCTTGAGGACCTGAATGTTGGAGTATTGCATTCCTGACAAATGAGAGAGGAGATCCTGAGTAGACACCAGTATCCATGGAGGATAACAAAGATGAGACCATAGAAAGGGGAACCATACTTGGGAGGCCAAAAGAGGGCAGTGAGGATTACTGAGCTCATCATCCTGCTTGCTTTCTACAAAAATCTTAGCATCAGGGGAAGGGGAAGATAAGCATAAAGGAGACCCGAGGACCAGGTGTGTGAAGTACAGCATATCTTGGTGGCTTCCCCTAAGGGGGATCAGAGCAAAGTACTTGCTATACTTATTGTTGAGAGGGGTGGCAAATAGGTCACAGAAAGGTAGGCCCCAACACCTGAAGATCATATTTGCTACCAGCTGATTGAGAGATCACTCATTTGGCATCAGAATGGATCTGCTTAGTTTGTCTGCAAGCATGCTGGTTTTCTCCAGAATGTGTGTTGCAATTACAATGCAGTCTGATGAGATCATCCATTTCCAAACCTTCATGGCCTCTCTGCAAAGTGTATAAGATTGAGTTCCTCCTTTTTTGTTGATGTACAAGATTGCAGACACTTTGTCAGTCTGAACTGCAATAGTCTCTAAGGGAAGGACATTTTGAAATGCTTCCAATGTTAAAAGGACTGCTATCACCTCTAGGGCATTGATATGCAGGTTGGTCTATTGGGGGAACTGCATTCCTTAGACAGTTCTTCCCAAGAATTGCCCCCCACCCCACCCCAGGTGAGAAGTGTCCATGGTCACTGTGGCTACTGGGTTCAGTAGAGCAAAGGCTCTGTCCAGAAAAAGATCATCAAATTGCAAATTGGGGTTAGTTTTATTTGAAAAGACGGGTTGATATAGAATGGACCACTGTACAAAAAGAGTCCACTGGAGAACCTGCATAAGAAGCATTTAAGGAGGATTTGTACTGTGGCAGCTGACATTGACCCAAGTGCTTGTAGCACTAACATTGCTGGAGGGGATGGAAAAAAAGGATAGCCTGAACCTAATTTCTTATGGAAGTAATGTGATGGAAAGGTAAAGATGCTATCTGATTTGTTGTGTCCAAAACTGTCCTGATGAATTCCATGCTCTGAACTGGTGCAAGTTTTGATTTGGCAAGATTTATCATAATGCCCAAATTGTTGCAAATCTGGAACAAATAGTCCCTGGCATGTTGTAGTTGATGCTTGGAGGGGGAGGTGAGGAGCCAGTTGTCCAAACATGGAAACATTTGGAATACCTTCAGTTTCATGTGAGTTGCCGACTACTGTCATGCATTTCGTAAATACCCTGGGGGCTGTGGTGAGTCCAAAGGGCAGAACTCTGAATTGGTAATCACTGCCTCCTAGCCAAAGGTGGAGATATCTGCTGGATCATCTGTCTATTTTGATATGATAGTATGCGTCCTGAAGATCTGACCAGCACATCCAATCACCCTTTTGCAGAAAAGGCAAGATGGACTGAAACATGACCATTTGGAACTTCATTATTTTTACATACCGTTTCAGTTTGCTTAAAACTAGAATGGGTCTGAGGTCCCCTGTTTTCTTTGGCAATATAAAGAAGCATGAATAAGTTCCAAATCTTAGCTGATCTGATGGGGCCTTCTGGATGAGTTTTTTCTAGCAGCTTTTGTATTTCTTGTGCTGTGGCCTTCCTTTGACAGTGAGGAAGAAGGGAAAATGGTATGTGATACCCCCATATATTATACTTAGCAGCCATATGTCTCTTGTGATGTTTGTCCACACATCTAGGTGCAAAGACAACCTACCCCCAACTGCCTTCATAACTGCACAGTCAGCAAACACTTCGGGAGTGCTGATAGGGCCTGTCTGAAAAAGAATCTCCAAAGCCCTGATTCTGCGGATCTCCTCTGCCTCTAGGGGGATGTCTACGATTAAAATTTCCCCCTCTGCCCCTAGAGGAATTTTCCCCATATGTATCCTGGAAAGATCCCTTAGATTTTTCTAAAACACATCTTCTTGCCTCCTCTCTGGTTCCTAGAGAAAATCCGTTTAGGTGTAGAAATCTTGATCCCCACAGCAGACAGGGCCTTTCCATCTTAATTGCTGTGGGTAAGTGTGCCTTTTACTGATGGTCCAAACAAGGAAATGCCATCAAATGGGGCATTAATAAATGACATCTTAAAAGGCTCCGCAAAGTTGCATAGCCGCATCCAGGTGTGTCTCCTTATGGCGATGCCAGAAATCGCTGCTCATTAGGTCCCTTCAGCTGTGTGAGAGATTAACTTCATCAAAGTGTTTGAAATAGATAAAAGAATGGCCAGCTGAGAAGAAGATCTTTTGAAATCTTCAGCAGACATGGACTCTGAGAGAGTATTTGATAGTTCTTTAGTCAAATCTCTCTAAAGCCTAGTAAAGTGCGCCAGATAATTAAGCATCCTTAGAGCAAAAGTAAGTGAGGAAAGCATTTGCTTTCCAAATCTGTTCAGTGCTCTGGACTCCCCGTTAGGTGTATGGACAGAGCAGCTGTTGCCACCACCATAGCTTCAACTGGGACTCCTTTGTTCCAGTTGGGTATGTCAGCAGGTGGGGCCAGAAACTTGTCAAGGTGCTTGGAGATGGGCTCAACAGTATCTGGCTCCTTCCATGCCCAACAGGAAACCAGATAAATAAGTTCATCCGCTGGGGTGGGGGTTACTCAAGACGTAGATGGGCAAGAACTAAAAGCCTCCAAGAATACTATTTCTTTGGAAAAGGGATTTTGGGAAGACTGACCGCCTTTCTGCTTCAGGATCTCTAGGATATCTCCAAAGGAGATGTCATCTGCTGCAGATTAGGGCATCCTTCTACTTCATCAAAATTGATGTCTTCCATGCAAAAGTCCATGGGGAAGTCTATGTGTCTCCTCTTACATGTCCTCTTCTTCTGGAGCACCTCTTCTGTGAGATGTTCTGGAGAGATTTCGGAAGAAAGGGGAGTTGCTCCACTGGAACTGGCTGTCTAAGATCTGGAAAGCTCTCCTTTTACTTTGTAATGACCAGTGCAAACACTTTCCCAAAAAGGCTTGTATTGTAGTCAGTTGAAAAGCGTACCATGGAGCTTGAAATGTTACTTGTAGTTCCCTGTTCACTGGATTTGAGTAAATTGTCCTCTCTGTCCTTCTAATGTATATATTTAATAATGAATTATCTTGGTAGGTTTGTCTTGGTTCTAGAAATTATGCCATGAGCTTATTCTGTTCATACCAGGCTTTATAATTTAAATAGCAGCTGCAAAACTTTTTCTATAAATGTAACATATTGGTCTCTTTCTCTGGAGTCTGGTAGACCTACAATTCTCAGCTTATTGCGGCAAGCTCTATTTTCCAAATTTTCTAATTTGAGCTCTAGCCTTCTGATGATTATCTGGCAGTCTTCTATTTTAAGGGTATGGAAAAGCTTTTATAATTTGCTATTTTTATTGCTTCCCTGACTATTTCAAAAGCCTTTGTGTCTTGAATGAGCAATGGATACATTTGTATGAATGCATAGATGCTATTTTCAACTTTTTGTGTGTTCTCTATCACTCTGCATTTTCCACCGCATGATGTACTGCATGCACAAATTGCAGAGTATGTGATTTAAGAAGGGATAGCTGTAATGAAGGCTATCAAGTTTGTTTACGTTCAATCACACTCATCGATAGGTGCTTAATGATTTGAAACAGGTTTGAGTTTTGTAAAAACATTTATATCTGTTCTTATTTAGGTATACCTTTCATAAAAGGTCAGGTATTCTTGTGAGAGGTTTGTCTGCATGGCTTGCAAAGGTAGATAAGAACATCATATTTCTTTTTAGCAAGACAAAATGGTTGTTCATAGGTTCATAGGGAAGTACTAAGCTAGCTGCCCTTGTAGGCTATTTCCAGCCTATCCAATTCCCTCCAATACTGAGAATTAAACCTCGTACCTTGTATCTGTGCAAGAAAAAGCTTAACTATTATAACAATCAAAACCCCCACTATCACCTGTTTTGTAAATGGAGAGTTGATGGCTGTTTCTGGGATGATTACTTGGGTGCAGTTTGACTGGGGAAGAAAATAATTAAGAGGTTTAATCCTCTGTATAGTAATACTTATACTATTTTTTTTCTAAGGAAGAGGCAGGAGAGGGCTATCGGTTGGGGTAGTAGCCACAGATATATTAACCTGAAAAATTAGTCTTTACTTTTACCACAGTGCATTATGTAAATGCATGCACATGTTGGATCACATGTGCATTTCAGAACAGGAAAAAGCTAAGAATTTTGAGCAGAAGGTTGGTGCAGAGAGAAAGGGAGTCAAACTGACATAAAGTAGAAAGATTAAGGCAAATATCAATTGAAGGATGAACCCCCTGTTCTCCTTAGCTTAGGTGGAAAATAGGCTGATCTTTCCCTTTATTCCACTTTCAATACATCCATCCATCTATTTATCTGGCTATCTATCCATTTATCTATCCCTTTGTACCTGTCTTTTCCTTGCAACCTAAGTGGCAGTTAGGATACTCTAGCCTTTCTTTCCTTTACCAACGTACAGCCTAAGTCCCAGATAAGCTATCCTGTTCTACTTTGTATATTTTTCTTGCAGCCTAAATGACGGACAGACTATTCTAGCCTTTGTCTCCTTTCCCAAATCACTGCCTAAGTGTTGGATAGCCAAATAATACTTAAAATCCAGAGACATCCAAACCAACCCATGCCCTCCTCAACAATCAATGAATCCTATGATATTCCATAACACCCACTATACCAGCTGAAACAATACCTTCAGAAATAGTCATAGCTCTTTACAAATGTAATGCATTAATACTTGTAGGATAAACAACAACTGGGCCTCTCTGAAACATAGCCCTCCACAAGAAACCCTAATCTAAAAGTTCTGAGACCTCACTTAAAGATTTCTTCTGTCCTTTTACTTACATATAAGACACTATTATGTCCTGTATGACTTTAGACCTGATCTAAGAATTGATAGTTGAAGTCATGCTTTTAATCCCTGCAAATCGAAGACTCCTCAAAAACTAACTTGGTTGATAATAGAAGCCGTAAAAGGTTCTTAACAAACTTACACGTAGGGAACCATACTCAATATTGTCTATTTATATTCCCCCACCTTCATCAGTCTTAATTGTTTTTATTCAAGACACCATCTTGAAAATGTTCCCACAAGTTCCTAGAAGGAATACAATTACTCCAGGGGACATTAACTTGGATGTTAATAGCCAGAAAACCAGATAATGTGATGTAACACTAACATAGAACAAGTTATAAAGCAGCCAACCAAGCCCAGCCTGAAAAAAAGAAAGCATTTTACTTTTCATCTTATTTTTACCAACTTGGCCTTTTATGCATTAGCCCTAAAATCTGCCAGACTTCCTAAGTGATCACTGTCCAGTGCAGTCCTATAGGTCTTAAAAGCTATAAAATCAGTCGCAAAGAATGACTAGCCGACAGTTCCCTCATCATAAACTGGGTATCCTTAATTTTAAAAAGAATTCCCTCAGTGGGTCACCCCTTTACCAAACTGATGAACCTGAAAGTGGCTTGTTATACTCAATTGATACAGTTTATGTTGTCCAAAACTCTGTCTTCCCTTGTGTACACAGAAGACTATTAGGCCAGTAATGCACTTGGCCTACCAATGAAAGCAAAACTCTGATGAGGCAAAGGGTCAAGGTTTGATCCACCTGGTAAGAACATCAATTTAGTATCCTCTGAACAAAAAGTACCTATCCTTATGAAAGCAAGAATAACCTCAGACTTAGCCAAAACCATTTATCTTTGAAATAAACAAATGTCTGCTACCAATAATCCAAAATCCTTTTGGAAAAAGAAAATACAACACTTAAAAAGACATTCTTTCAACTCCTCCTCTCTCACCAGTAATCTCCAAAATAACTCTGACATTAATCCATCAAAGGATTATAGAAACTGTATCATCACTTCCACTGAAACCATCAGTAAGACATATCTTAATCCTAGCTGTAACTTACACACTAACCCTCAAACTTAAATGTATATCCTTGCAAAATATGTAGCCACCTTCCACTTCTGATTTGTTTATGAGAAGGAAACTAAAATATATAAAGAACTTAAAACCCCCTACTTCTTCCTTCACTGTACTCCACTCTAAATTCATCAGGAAGGCAGTAGAGAAAACAGCTAACTTAGATTTATAACCTCTCACTTACCATAGAAATTGTTCCACCAACCCTGAAACATACCATCAATATGCATATTCCAAAGGAACCCTAGCCCAAACCCATGAAGACTAACAGCCTATCTCCACTCTTTGCCCTGTAGCAAAACAATGTAAACATTTTCTTTATAAACAGCTGCTTGAACACTTAAATAGTGTTGGGCTTCTCTCTGATAGACAATATAACTTCAGAAATGGTTTTACCACAACCATAACAATAATCTAGGCATTTGACACTATCCATAGCAACCTAATGATGGTCTCTTTCCATGTCACGTTTTTATGGGCAAGGCCTGTGCCTTTCAAACTGTTGACTACAGCAAAGCTGCAAAAATTGAATTACAGAAAAATGTAATTGCTGAATTCCATAAGTACCTTGATAGCAGGACCTTTCAAGTTTATTCCAATAACTGTCAGTTGACTAGGAACATTAAACAACTGTCCCTCAAGGCTCTGTTATACATCCATTACTGTTTTATTTATTCATTAATGTTATTACTGACAACTTAGCTGAACTTATCTTTCCCTCTATGCAGGTGATATTTTATTAGTCTAGTCAAACAGATGTCTCACAGTCCTGCAATTACAACTCCAGCAATCCTTCTCTTACCTTTGTCAATGATCTGAACATAGTAAACACCATATTAACCGCAAAATTCAATGCTCTGCTGTATTCTTCTTTTCAGGAGCCACTCAACTTCCAGTCCTTACCATATTATACTATAACAACAATTTTATTCCTTTTTTATTGAGTGCAAATACTTAGGACTGACACTTGGCTCTGTGTTAAGCTTTACAACACACACTGAGAATATAATTAAAAAAGTCCTCCTTCAACTAAAGGTGTATTATAGGATATCACATTTACTATCTTCTACTGCCTGCAAAGCACTGACAAAGAATGTGCTTCTCCCTAATCTAGAATAGTGTCTTCCTGTAGTCACTTCGAATAAAATTGTCCTACTTGGTGATGCCTGAATATACCAGTGCAACCTTCCAAATTACCAAAATTGGCTACCCATTACTGAAAGGTCCACTTATCTTCCATGAAAATTATTGTTTAACATTCTTAAGGATGGCTGCTGCCCCCTCTGAAAATAAAACTCCTAGTCTGGGAGTTGTCCTACTTCCTAAGGAATACCCTGAACTTCACTCAGCAGTACCCCATTTAAAACAGTCATTGGTGAAAGAACCCTCTCACGAATGGGGCTAGCTCTCTGGAACAAACAGTCACCTGAAACAAGGCATCAGAAGATTGTTTAAACAGTTTAAGAAGTCTCCTTCTGACAACTTTTTAATTAAATTCTTGTAACTGCTTTAAGGATTATGGATAAACTCTTTAAAATACTTAAAATGGTTACAATTCTAAAAATGTTCACATTGTCCGAGTTGTTTTCCTTGCTCATTCAACTCTTGTTAATCTTGTGTTCTCTTCTTGGTCTTCAGGACAGTCTTTGTAAATCTCTATTTCATTTGAGTTTTTATTCAAGAAAATTCAGTTTTAACCATTTAACAAGCAGTTTCATCTAACCACACTGTATTTCAACCCATATAAACTGATAAAGCCTAATATAAACACATTACTTTATTAGAAATACATAAGAATTATATAACATTATACTGTATAGTAACCATATATAAACTTTATGACGTTTTCAAACTGTAAACTTAATACCCCATAGTATTTGATGTGTGTAACTTAAGTTTGCCTGCACTGTTTTATGCCTTTGAGCCTGGTTCATGGCTGAAGAGGGTCAATGGACTAGTCTAATAAAATAAATAAACATTGTAGCCAGGGTATCTATCTCACTTTAAATGTAGGAGTGGCTCGATTATATGACAAGGCTGAATTGTACTACAAGTATCAGAAAACTTTGCAAAGAGGAATGAAAAAGTGGGACCATCAGCTATCAGAAGGAACATGTGGCCAGGCAGAAAGGAGTGTTTTTTCAACAGTGAATCATTTAGATAATTTTAGTAGATTTCAAGATGTAATGGGACAGTACACAGGTGTGGATAGCAGTGACAGAGAGTTATTACAACAAGGTTTTGCTTTTTATATAACTGGGGGAAGAAATACTGCAAACACTGTAGGAAGCTGGATGTAGTTCCAGTGCAGGTGAAGGATGGTGAGAGAGGGAAGCCATCTTACGGGTCACTGCAGCACTGGTGGATAAGTGACTTTAGTCTCAAGATATAATAATGCAGTGAGTTTCCCCACAATGTATCAATGTATTGTACTGTGGAAGTCGGCTAGCTATTTTGTGGGGATCCCCCTTTTCTACACTGTGGGATGGCCATCAAGTTGGGATGTATACTTTAGTTCCTTCTTTTCAAAATTTCAAAAGCCAGTAATCTGAAAAAGTTTGCTTCAATTACTAATAGGTAACGTGAATTAGGGATCTAGGTGAAAGAGATGATGTAAATAGTCACACTACAGAATTCATTGGAGGAAGATATGACCAAAGGTAGGTGGTGGGACAGGCATAATGCCTTATGTGTAGAAAAGATAATGCCTCAAACAGAGATATATAATAACAGAGTGCAGATAAAGAGAGTGGGAAAGGAAATAAGCAGGTGCAACAACAAAGAAAAAGTCAACTTTGGGACATTTAAGAGGCTAGCTTTATAGGGAGACACAGAGGCAATTGAATTAGTGACGGGGAGCATATTGATGGAGTAGGGGGATATGGTAGTTAATAATTTGGTGTGAAGGGTAATCAATTTGTAACAGCAAACCTGGATCAAAGCTTTGTAGCGTGATGGGGAAGGTTATGAACATATGGGCATTATGGAAGTGCTAAGTTGTTTGTGTTGAAAAACTACTTTATGAAAGTCGACAGGAAGGAGATAAATTTTGTGAAGTGGAAAGCAAGGTGCTGTCTCAGGAAAACAGGGAGCATATTCTAGGTTATAAGATACATGGATATGTTGACATCTTTACGATACTAGAAAGATGGGAAAGCAAGTGGCTGCAATGCCTCCTCAATGGATTTATATAGCAAGCTGTATGTATATGATTTAGATGAAAAGGATACGTGCAAAGGTGCTGATGAACACATGAGTCAGTGCTCCTCTGAGGAGAAGGGGAGTCCTGGAGGAGTCAGCAGATGTTTACCTTATATCTTTGTATGCACTAATGATGGAAAGATGCCTGTGAAAGTTTTGATAGCTAGGCTGGAGCAGCTTATATTGTAATTAGTGCATTTGCTTATGCATTTGTATGTGTGTGTGTGTGTGTGTGTAAATGCATGTGCATGTCTGTTTGTATGTATGTATATAAAAAAAAAATATATATATATATATATATATATATATATATATATATATATATATATATTTGGGTGTGTGTGTGTGTGTGTGTCTGTATGATTGTACAAAAACATACTTGTATGCATGCATGCATTTATTTATTCATCTGTTTACTGTTTGTTTTTAATTATCTGTTTAGTAACCTAGTTCATGGACTTTTCTACAAAGGTGCATTTCCCAGAGAACAAAATGTATAACGTTTTGCTGTAAACAAAAATTTACACTGAGAATTTTGTCATTGTACAAGATCCTTGCTGAGTATCAACTTCAGCTAGTCAAATATGTGCCTGCCCTGCAATGAAAACTGGCTTTAACATTGCCCCTTCAATGAAGCAGTCCTTGCACTCTATGGACCACTTGCTAAGCTGATCACTGTCTTATCCCTTCACCAATAAATTTCACTGTATAAATCAGTTACTTGGTCTCCCTAGCTGCCTGGTTTCTGCATTCAGGAAATGAAGGAAAACCTGTTTTATTCTGTGCCTATTTTTAATTGCTTCGTACTGGCTATAAACTGATTAATTTCTCTTATAATTATATCTCAGGGTAACTAGAAAAACTAAAAACAAATAATGCAATTTGGCTATCCAAAAAGAGTAGAATGCTAATGCAGGATAGTGAAAATGCATAGGAAGAGTGGTAAAAAGGAAAAACACGACAATACCTTGAAAAGTTCAGAATGCCTCGCAGTCAGACTAAAAAGCAAATAAATGCAGACAAAAATATTTGTATTATATTTTAATATTTTAATAATTTTTATTTTCTGTTTATTTGTTTAGTTCAAGTTTAGTTCAAGTTTATCCGCGGTGGTGGTGCTGCAGTAGCGTTGTCGCCTCACAGTAAGACGCTGTCCAGTTAGATTCTCAGCTAGAGTGTCTTCTGCATGGAGACATGCATGAATGGGCATACCTTCATTGAAGGTTGTGCATCAAGGCTGGTAACTCAGCACATAAAAATCAACTACCAATCATTAGCGGACCAGAGTTCTGCTGTGGTGACCCCTAACCGGGAAAAGCCGAAAGACACAACATTTGTTTAGTTCAAGTTTAGAATAAGCTGATTACCACTAAGAGTTCAAGAAGTTAGGGAGGTCTTCAGTGCCAAAGTTAATAGAAAGGTAAGATGAAAAATATCTAAGTGACAAGATTTTTGGCCTCTAAAAGGATACTAGAAGGGCAGAGGGCAGACAACTGAGAGAATGAATAAAAGTAGAGAATTAATTGCTGGGACACAGCCTCACAGAACAATTTGTAATATCCAAAGACTGTCATAAGTATCTTAGCTTGACCCTAAAAGATCTTTGGTGAGATAAATTCTAAACCAGAAAACTGCAATGAAGCAAAACCTGTGAACGATATTAAGTCCTACAATGATGCTAAAGTCTGTAAGGCTGGACATTTTCCCTAGAGCCATGAAAAGAGCACACATGAACTACAGACTTGTGTCCATAGTATGAAGGATGCTATCTGTCTATGTTCTTCACAAGATCTGGCAGTTGTTAAGACAGACCAAAGCTGATTAATTTACATTTTCTAGCAATATAGCTAATGTGGGAAGGAGAGAAATGGATATATTTTCTGTAAGAGAAATACATTTGTTTGCATGTATGGACAAAGGTATTCATTCTTTACAGAAGAAGGATAACATACTACGACAAAAATAAACTTATAAAATCTGTACAATTTTAGAAACTTTGGGAAGATGTCATTATTTCAAGCTTCCTTTAATTTTGAAAACTGTTATTTGGCTTCTCAATTTTCTGATGAGGGACTATTGTAAGATAAAAATGTGGTAAGAAGATCTCATCTCTGACAGTGATGAAAGGTACAGGCTTGCAGGGAATCTAGAGAATTTAGAAAATTATGGAATTCTTTTTAAGGGTTATCCAGAAGGAAAATAAAATTGGAAAGAAAATTCTTGCTAGATCCACTGTTCTCACAACTTTATTAATAACAGACTCTCCAGAACACCAGCAGTACATTAATTTGTATAGGAGCACAAATTGTTTCTCCCTATAGATATATGCTTTATACCTCCTAATAGCTTTTGATCTTATTTCCCAGGATTAATGCCTTCAGGTTTGGATAGAATCCATCTACTACACTTTCCAAGATTTTTTTTTTATTTTTCATTTGCTTCTTTTGTTGATATCCTTACTTCCCTGCCATACTCACCCTTGTCTAAGAATTTGTTAAAGTATTTATTCAGAAAGATTAGGATTAGGGTGGAGAAAGTCTGATAGTCAAAGTTGGATGACTAAAGGCAGCTAGTGCTTAGCGAGTCTTAATTCAAAACATATCTATCGATACACATTTGTACACATATATTGAACACACACATGCACAGAATATATATATATATATATATATATATATATATATATATATATATATATATTATGCACACACATATGGATTGCTAAAAAAAAGTTATGTCTTACCATAACGTTTCATCTGTGTTGTAGATCTTTATTCATTCATTACTGATAGGACTTTGGTTCCATCCTAGGAACCGACATGGCCGTTTCCAAGCTTGCACCAGCCAAAAACTCTCAGCTAAGACCTACCAAAATGCCCCTCTCATAGTTACTCCAGATCGAGTTTGCCCACCCTTATAGAATACAGATAGTAAGAGAAAAACAGTAAGAGGCTCTGTCTGAGCAATTACCCTAACCAGAAGTTTCTAAAGTCCACCAGGAGTCCAGGCAGGGGGAAGGAGGGCGGGAAGTAATGAATGAATAAAGATCTACAACACAGATGGAACATTATGGTAAGACATAACTTCTTTATCTGATGTTGTAAATCTTTATTCATTCCTTGCTGATAGGACCGAGTCCCCAGCTACTTGAGTCCTGGGTGGCCCTAAGGAAGGATATTCCTGAGCACCATAGAACCAAAAGATGCTCGTTCCCTGGAGGCCAAATCCAATTTGTAATGAGCGATAAAGGTATGAGATCTTTCCCAAGTGGCTGCTGTGCAGATATCATCTGTAGAGGCTCTGGAATGAAAAGCTATCGAAGTAGCCATCGATCTAGTAGAATTAAACTTTATTCTGGAAGGTAAGGATAGCTTATTCTGTTGGTAGATAAAGGTAATGACATTTCTAAGTCAGGAGGATAGAGTCACTTTGAAGACAGGTTTACCCAATCTGGGTCCTGCAAAGGCCACAAACAATTGATCCATTTTCCTGAGAGATTTAGACATGTCCAAATAACTATGAAGCTGGAGATTCACATCAAAGTGCGCAAAAGGTACTCCCCTCTGTTTGAATGCTGAGGGAAGAAAACCTGCAGGTCAATAGAGTGGTTAATGGAAAATCCTGAAATGACCTTAGGCAAGAAAGAAGGGTTAGTACGAAGGGGCACTGTATCCCTGTGGAAGTTCAAATAAGGTTTCTTGACGCTCAAGGACTGCAACTCAGATACTTTTCTTGCTGAGGTAAGTGCTACTAGGAGTAGAGTCTTTCATGACAAAAACATTATATCAGAAGAATCAAAAGGCTCAAAATGAGGGCCTGTTAGTGTTTAAAGTACCAAGGTTGAGTCCCAGGGTTCTATGGGGGGCTTGGCGGGAGGTTTAACATGTAATACTCCTTTCAAAAAAGTATTGCACAGGCGGTGTGACATAACAGAAGAATTATTAAATCCATTATGAAACTTTGGGTAGCTGCTAAATGTACAGTGATTGTTGATGCTGAGGCTACTGCATGTAGTAGAGTCATCAGGTATTGTAGGATCTTTTGAATAGGCATAGAGAAAGGATCTAAGTTCTGATCTTTGGCCCAAATAGCGAGCCTAGTCCATTTACTAGAATAAATTTTCCTGGTAGAAGGTTTGTGTGAAGCCAGAAGAATTTCACGATGGGAGATGATACATCAGGCAGCCTGGCAATCACTGAAAGAGGAGGAACCAAGCTGTGAGCTTGAGGCTGTGGAGATTGAGGTGAATCAGTCCCTGAGGATGAGATAGCAGACCTTGGGAATGATCCAAGATCCACAGGCTGTGAATCAGGTGAGGCCATAGGAACGGGAACCAGACTTGACGGGGTCATTAAGGGGCAATGAGGATCACTTTGCTTGTCAACCTTTGAGCTTTCTGGAGGAATTTTGGGATGAGGGGAAATGGGGGATAGGCATACAGTAGACCCAGGAGCCAATCGTGCATTAGAGCATCCCTCGGGGGTTCCCCCCTGAGGGTTGATCAGGGCAAAGTAGCTTCTGCATTTAAGGGGGAAGCAAACAGATCGCAGCAAGGCTTGCCCCAGTGATGGAAAATCCGATCTGCTATTACAGAATTGAGGAACCACTAATGAGGCATCAGGATGCACCTGCTCAGATTGTCTGCAATAAGGTCGGAACTCCCAGGAATGTGGGTTGCTATAAGAAAGCGGTTGGAAGCTATCACCCAGTGCCAAATCCTCATGGCTTCCCAACACAGGGGGTAAGATCTGGTTCTGCCTTGCTTGTTGATATACCAGGTGACTGACATGTTGTCCGAATGAATTGTAATGGTCCCAGAAGGGAGGGATGTATGGAATGCTTGAAATGCTAAGAGAACTGCCCTCAGTTCCAGGACATTTATGTGCAAACTGGCCTCCATGGGGGATCAGGTGCCTTGGACCATCTTTCCCTGGAAATGTCCCCCCACCCTAACAGGGAAGCGTCCATGGTCACCATGGCCGTGGGCTGGGGGAGACAAAACGGTTGACACCAAAGATTTGATTCTGACTTCATCCGCCATAGCATTTCTTCCTTGCAAAAGTTTGTAAGACGTATCATGTGGTCGAGTGGGTGTGCTAAGATCGACCATCATGAAGAAAGGAGCCACTGTAGTATGATCATGTGCAACCTTGCCAGAGGTACTAGAGTAATGGCAGCTGCCATGGAGCCTAAGAGTTGCAGTACAAGGTGTGCTGGTACCATGGTCTGTGGAAGAAGGCTTGGATTTGGTGTCTTATTTTCAAAAGCCTGTGAGGAGGGAGGGAAGCTTGACAGGATGTTGTGTTTAAAACTGCTCCAATGAATTCCAGTGTTTTTGTTGGGGACATTTGAGATTTGTCCTTGTTGATTGTAATCCCCAAGCGGAGAGCGAGGCCTTGAGTGTAAGAGAGGCTGCGAGTTAGAAGATTCCTGGTCGGGGCAGTAAGGAGCCAGTCGTCTAGATTCGGAAACACCTGGAATCCTTGTAGTCAAAGATGAGCTACTTCAACTGCCATACATTTGGTGAGCACTCGGGGGGGCTGTCGAGAGACTGAATGGCAGTGCCCTGAACTGGTAGTTATTGACTCCCAGCCAGAAGCGGAGAAATCTCCGGGAGCGGTGATCCATCTTTATGTGGTAATACATGTCCTGGAGGTATATAGAGCACATCCAGTTGTCCTTCCCTAGAAAGGGGAGAATGGACTGTACCATGACCATCCAGAATTTTTGAGGTTTTATTAATTTGTTCAATAGGCTGAGATCCAGGACTGGTCTCCAGTCCCCTGTCTTTTTTGGCACTAAAAAGAACCTCGAGTAAAACCCAGATCCTCTCTGGTGTGGTGGGACTGGTTGGATGACTCTTTTTCATAGCAGCTTTTCTATTTCTAAGGCTGCTACCTCCCTCTGACTGGGTGGCACATTGGGGATTCATTTGACGGGTCTGAGATTTAAATCGAATGGTATCTGGTAGCCTCTGGATATTATTCTCTGCACCCAAACATTGGTAGTAATAAGTTGCCAGGCTGGTAGATGCAGAGAAAAACAAACCCCGACTACTTCCAGAGGAAAGCAATTGGGCCACTGCTCAGGAGCACTGGTAGGGTCGACCAGAGAAGGAATCTCTAGCACCCTGGTTACACAGACCCCCTCTACCCTGAAAGGGGCATCTTCCAGATGAGTTGCCCCCTCTGCACCGGGGGGATTGCTCACCAAGAGTGTCATAAAAGGATCCTTGGGATTTCTTGAACCACAATTTTCTTTCCCTCTGGTTCCTGGAGTAGGACCTCTGGGGGTGGAAAAATGTATGCCCACAGCAGACAAAGTCTTTCCGTCTTTCTCACTTCATGCTAGTGCATCTTGTACTTTGGGACCAAAAAGTGCAGATTTGTCAACAAGTGCGTTGACAAAGGAAGATTTAAAGGGGTCTGCAAAATCACACAAATGCATCCAAACATGGCATCTCATGACAAAGCCTGATGCGGCAGCTCGAGCTGTCCCCTTGGTGGTGTGAGATATCAAATGCATTGAGGAGTTCGAGATAGATTCAAGGGTAGCTAGCTGCGAGGTGACAGTGTCACGCACCTCATCAGGCAGTACCCTTACCAAAGAGGAAGACATTTCAGAAATTAGGTCTCTTTGGCGGCGAGTGAAGTGTGCCAGATAATTCAGCGATTGAATGACAAAGTTTGCTGAAGCATAGTTCTGCTTCCCTAGTCTGCCCATGGCCCAAGACTCCCTGTTCAGAGTATGGACAGTGGAACTATCTTCTGCTCATTCCCACTTGGTGGCCGCCGCCATGACCATGGAATCAACCAACTGCTTGGACCAGTTGGGCTGGTCTTCAGGGGTGGATAGAATTTTGTCCGGCCTCCAGGGGACATGTTCCACACTGTCCGGGGCCTTCCAGCCACACTGCATGATCAGCTTAATAAGCTCATCCACAGGTGGGGTCACCCAGGAAGTAAATGGCTGGGCACGGAAGGCCTGCCAGAACGCCGATTCCTCAGAAGAAGGGTTAGAGGACTTTCGGTCTCCCTGCTGCTTGAGGATTTTGAGAATGTCTCCAAATGAGACGTCATCTGGAGGAGACCGTGAGGACCCTTCACCCTCATCGCAATTGGTGTCCTCAGTGATAGATTCCTCAGGGGAATCAAGGTGCTTCCCCTTGCACCATTTCTTCCAGGGTGGCTCCCCAATGGGATCTTCTGAGGAGAACTCCAGAGAAAGGGTTCCCTTCAAAGGGAGGTCTTGTGGCTCCTGTGTTCGGGATCCTGAAGTAAGCAGTTAGGACAGCTGCATGCTAGAGGGAGATTCTGGTGCCAATGTCATTGATGCTGACTGCGAACCTGCAGAGGCAAAACCCTCTCCATCACCTGGAAAGCATGCCCCCCTGAGGAGGGATGGGAGCCAGGAACCAAGAAGGGCAACTTCGGAACCAGGGTCACACCTAATGCTGGGGAGCCCACCTCCAGGTGAGGAGCTCCGAGAGGACTGGAAGCTGTCGGAGCCATGGTCATAGATGGCACCAGCAAAAAAATAGGCGCCAGGCTAGGCACCAAGGTGCCAACAGTCCAAACACTACTCCAAGAGTTTACTGTCTCCAATGGAGCCAATGCAGCAAGGGTGGTTGGTGCTAACAGGGAAAAATTTGCAGTCGGGGTTGACACAGTATGCACCGGGGTGGACATTGGTACCAAGATCTCCGGGGCTTGGGTAGATGCTGGAGGAGGATAAACAGGAAAATATGCTGTGAATGATTCTGAGCCAAGGGGTACAGAAGGTGTAGCTGTTGTGGGCAATCCCCTAGCTGCCAGAAGCTGGTCCACAACCCACACTACATCTAGTTCAGAAAGACTCCTGGTGGATTTATAGGAGGCTGCTGAAGGAGAATAAGGTCTTTCAAGAAAGGGGTTTAACCGATTCCCCCAAAAAGGGTTGTACATTGGAGAGTATCTGGTTCTTGGGAGATATTCACCTTTAGGCACTGAGGTCATAGTCTGTGGAGCCAAACACAAACCAAGTCTATGGTGCTGAAGCAAGTATGGTCGTGAAAGCCAGTATTGGAACAAAGGACAGCACCAAAGCTAGTGGTGCCGAGGCTGGAACTGAAACAGGAGTCAACATCAGAGACAGCACCGAGGGGGAAGACACAGGGCCTGGTGCCAAAGAGTTCTGCGCCGAGGGTGCCGGAGAACCATGGAGCTGACTCGGTTCCATAACTGACAGAGATACAGGAACTGAGTGACTCCATTTTTCCTTGTGTTTCTTGGTCTTAGGAGGCGGTGAGACCTCCGACCCAGATAGAGCCTCTGAAAAAGGCAATTTGATTAAACCTTTAAGAATTTGTTTGTTTTTACGCTCTGCTAGAGTGCAATTGCTAAAACTAGAACAAATGTCACAATCAGCATTTATATGGTCCTTGCCCAAAAAGTAAAAGCATCTAGCATGGCTGCCAAAGTTGGGCATCTTACCCCCACTTGTCACACTGTTTAAACCCCAACTTAACTTTGACATAGTACAGGCAACAAAGGGCTATTCTAAAGGAAAAAACAACAAGGGAAAGAAAGGAGAGAATACCAATGATGGTATTTAAAAATACCACAAGTGGTGAAGAAAGGCCTTACAAAGGCAGGTGAGAAGGGACAGTGCCAACGATGGTAAAGATTAAACTACCAAAGGTAGAGGGTAGGAAATAGAAGCAGGTTATAGGCGATGGTAAGAAAAGGGTAAACTGACTAAAAATGACAAAGTCTGAAGAGAAACTACACAAAAAAATCACAAATTTCCATTTAGCTTTGAGAGAGATAGCTAGGCACGTCTGATGAGGAATGCGACAAATGAGATCTGGAGTAACTATGAGAGGGGCATTATGGGTAGGTCTTAGCTGAGAGGTTTTGGCTGGTGCGAGCTTGGAAACGGCCATGTCGGTTCTGAGGATGGAACCGAAGTCCTGTCAGTAAGGAATGAATAAAGATTTACAACATCAGATCAAATTATTTCTGGATATGGGGCAGCCAGGGCAGCAACTGAGTCATGCCTAACAGGACCAGAAAACTCAATAATGTGACCAAAAAGTAAGACATTAGATTTCATGTAAGATGTGGAGATGGATCCTGAAGGGTTTTTTTTTTGAAAAACCTGATTCTCCTTCAGCAGCCTCCTATAGATCCACCAGGAGTCTTTCTGAACTAGATGTAGTGAGGGTTGTGGACCAGCTTCTGACAAGAGTGAGACAGATGATGGCAGTGCTTGTGTTGTAAATAGTTAGCCAGTTTTGGACCGTATTAATCACCATCAGTAGTAGGGGAAGTAGGAAGAAAACAAACAAAGATGTTTTCTGAACTGCAAAGGCAGCAAACATGGATTCCAAGGCCAGCACCATTTAACCACAAAGTAGAATAGTAGACCAAGTGAAATACAATATTTTGGATGTTTAGTTTCACAGAGAGCTTGAAGGCCAAGATTATGCTGAGAATTCATGTACACATTTCATCTGTTTTGTTGGTGATATTACCCACATCTAAAAGACTACTGTTTAAGTGATATGGAAATTTTTGAAAGGAGTAATCCAAATGTGAGAAGAAGTCACAGAGGACTTAGATTAATTTTATTACCCCATGACAGTATTAAGAAGAGAAAGACAACTACAAGAATGGAATGTTTAATGAAGAGGTTCTTAAAAATTAAAGAAAGTGGCTATGTGATCACCTATCAGAAGATTACAGAAGGGAAATGTGAGTGCTTAAAAAAGGTCTGGGAAGGATAGAAAGAGAAATAAAGAAGCAGTAGGCTGTTTGGGAATGGAGTATTACATTTGGACTGGTAACAGGATTGCAGTCATAAAGAAGCAGTACAGTAAACCTGCCTAAGACTAATTGAGTTCAACAAGGAATGATGGAGTCAGAGCAAGCTGTGGGGAAAATGTGAAAAAGGCATGGTGAGTAGGAAAAGTAGATGGTGTAGTCATTCTGGAGGTAGAAGCAGAGCTAAAACAAATGGTTATGGACATCTCAGAAGAAGAGAGGAGAGGGAGATAATGAAACTACTTCAGGAATAGAAAGCTAGGGAAATTAAAATAAAAAAGGATGGGATAGTGGAACAAAAGTGTCCAAAACCAGTGTCTTCATGGTCCTAAATAAACCACTTCTTGGTAATGCTTTAACCAATATCATTATGATGGATGGTGCCCTTAACCAGTGTAGAGTGTAATGCCATATATAAATATAAACTTAGCAATAGGAATGCAGTAATAGCAGAAGAGGGAATGAAAGTCAGGATAAAAAGAAGAGGAAAGGTAACAGAACTGGAAGAAGAAAAAGACCAAGAGAAGAGAAAACAAAGGGAAGTCAAGGCATAACAAAAATGAATATGCAGACACAGTGTGTGTGTGAAAATCAAAGTAATTGAGGACTTGTAAATAAAAAAGGATATAATATAGTGTGACACCCATGCACTGGCCCAGTAATCAAGGAGCCTCAATCCTCACTACTAATACTAGTGAGGGACATGCACATTGGGAATGATAACAAGTACACACACAGTAAAGTACAATTTCCCTTAAGAGTACACAGAGATCACAGTCAGTCTGGGGCTGGTTTCTCCCTTTCTCTTCAGATCCCCAATAAGACTCCCCACTGGCACAGCTATAGGGTATAGATCTCAGCCTAGTAGTCAAGCTAAAACCTCCAGCACCCTCTCTGTCTGACCAGTGCTTCGTGTCCCTGCCCAAGTAGCTAACACATACACACTTTAAGATTTGATTTATATACAAACACACAGACACTCCTGGGGAAGGCTGGCACAGGTTCTCCAGCTATGCCTCCCTCCTGCCAGGCTATAAGGTAGTAATCACTGCCATCAACTACTCTTATCAGCTACTAATAAGGTCCTTCCCAAGGGTGACCAATTTCACTGTGGAATATTACTGTTCTCCAAATAGTAAGTGCGCCGAATGGCAAGACTATTGGAGAGGCTTGGACAGTATCACCAAATACATGCAATGTACTCTAAGAGCTTAAATTATCTCTACACAAGACAGCCACAGTTGAAATGTTTAAAAATATGTAATAATAAATAATAAAGACAATACTTATTACAATCCTTATTACTTCAACACAGTGACATTCCAGAGTTTAGAGATAACAGGAAACTTTAAAACAATATTGTAGGAAAGGCTGACATAAATATAGAAAAAACAGCTAGACTAATCTGGCTAAATTCCTGTCTAGTCTAAGATCCTACTTACAGAGCAAAGCAAGTGCTGATGAGTAGATGTTAGCTTCAGACAAAATCCAAAATGATTAATTCTCTCTCTCTAAGAAAGTCTTAAATTGATAACACAGTACTGCTGAGTCAATTCACATTACATCATTCTTGACACTTCTCTGGTTTAGTTTCCCAGGCTTACAGAACTTGAAATTTTAACATTTGTTTGATCTTGCAGCTGCCAGGAAACCACAGCAATAAAAGACACTTTACATGCAAAACCTTAGTAATTATCTCTTAAATTAAGACAATAGAAGAATTTCCAGGCCCAGACATCCTGTCTCCGAGCTGAGATCAAACAGTCACAAAATGCTTCACTTATCAGCTTTCTTCCAGCAGGGTGCACTGTGGTTACATTCCTGAAGCTCAGAACATTTACAGTTTTCTTTACATTTGTCTAACAAGCATGTGGATCATATTCATGTTTACAAGGACATAGAATTATTTATAAAATTCTATCTAGCTAGGCTGGCATCCTTCACATGTAGCATGTACAAAAGTGTGTGTGTGTGTGTTTGTATGTGTTTTTTGTGTGTGTGGTAGAGCCTTGCATAATACAGATACAACAGCAAAACATCAATTCGGTCTACAAGGTACCATGGTCAAATTAGACGGGTAGTCTGAAGGGAAGAATGGAATGTCTGTGGTCACTGAATATATACTTACCTGAGACTATGTAGAAGAATTGAGGGTGCAGGTTGGGGACTGCAATCAGTAGAAAGAAAGAGTTAGTTTCTATAGATAACTTTTAAAGCACAAAAGAGGGAAAGGACAGAGTCCATTTACAATAAATAGAGTTCAAGCAAAGCAAGGAGCTGGGCATTATACTATCACCTTAGTGCTTTTAATGCAAAAATATTAGGTAATGGCAGAGAAGATTCTTCCAGCAGAAAGAAGGAAGAAAGGATGTCAAAGGACTGACAAAGGACATGCAAATAATCAGTTCACAGAAACATGCAAACTGCCACTAAGTGAAAAGTTATAGTGGTGTAAAACTAATGTCCATTGTTTGAGTTTCAAGAAAAATGACTGGAGAAATAATCCTGATACTGCCAGCAACATGGATGGCAAAAAAAGGCAAGAGGAATACAAGATTATAGTTCAAGATTCTGACTCTCCTTTACTGTAAGTAAAGGTGAGACAAGATATTAGATGGGTACTTACAGGGTAAAAGGTTGTGGAAAGGTTATATGAGGGATTGTGATAGTGTTTCTTTTTCCATCTTTAAAAGACTAGAGTATCACAAAGAATGAATAACAGAAAAGAAAAAATGAAGAAATTTAAATTGTTAAGTAAATATCATATGAAAATAATAAATTCCGTTCAGGATCAAACCAAGCAGACAGTCTATCCTATTCAGGATGTACGCAAAGTCAAAGTCTATTCAGACCTGATATCAAAATTCAAAAAATGGAAACACAGTGCAAGGCACAGCACATAAGTCTATTCAGACCATAAAAGCTCTTCATATATATCCAAAATGTTCCACCATGAAAGACCAAAAAGTTAATGATAAAAACTTTTTATTCAGAATAAATGGTAAGCGCTTTCGCTGAGTAGCTTTTTCAAACCATCACAAATTCATCTTTCAAGCGACTGAATATATAGCTCAAAAGCTAAATCAATTAATACAATAAATTGTCAATTAAGTAATTAAACAATTAAAGTAGAGCAAATAAAATGTATGAATATACAAGTATAAAATATATATATAACAAATATACAAATAAGAACATATATAAACATAACTATACATATACAAGTACTAAAGATATTGTGCATCTATATAAACAATGTTCTAAAACCTACATATATGTCTAATAATATATATATGTATAAAATATATATCCCTTCTACAATATTTATTAGAGTTATAATACTAATATACACTCATTTGTATCTCATTCTTCTGCCTTTAAGTGTTGGTTTCAACGGAATTATTTCATTTAAGCCAGGAAATGTATGAGCCTGTAACCTAATGATCCAACTAGTTTCTATGCATTCTGTCTGGTTTCTTATGTCTCCTCCCCTATCATTAGGTGTATTAATGTGTATTGCCATAAACGTAAAACTATGCTTTGAACCATTCTGCAGAACATGCTTAGAAAGTGCATTAATGTCAAATTTAATTCTGATTTGATAAATGTGCTCCCTAATTCTATTTTTTAATTTTCTTTTGGTTTTTCCGACATAGAACGCAGTGCATTCCATGCAAATAGCAAGATATACTGAATGTTCTGTATCACAAGTTGCATTTATCTTAAAAGTGAAAACTCGTGAGGTATTAGGGTGCACAAACATGTTTGTATCAGAGATATAAAAACAAAAATTAAATTTCTTACATGGTTCGGTTACATAGTTAGTACTAGGCACATTTGTCCATATTGAATTAGGGAAACATAACAACCTGTGCAAATTCTTTTTGTTCTTAAAGATATATCGTGGCTGTTCCCCCACTAAATTCTTAATTTCAGGGTTCACAGTTAAAATATCCCAATGTTTAGAAATAACATTTTTAATTGATTGTATATCTTGGGTATAATATAAAGTTACTTTTTGCTGTCTATTAGTGATATCAAATTTATTCATTTTAACTTCCTTATAAATATTCCCACCCTTTTCAGAAAAAATAGGGCAAGCCCTGTCCGTTCGAATATGATGTGTATATAAAAAAACCTTGTTCTATTTCTGTTGTTTTATAATCTCTTACTAATAATCTCTGTTTTAAATTACCCAGTTCTGCTTCATAATCACTTTGCAAGGGATTTAACTTTGAGGCTCTAATGGCTTGTCCTTTAACAATGTTTGAAAAAATGTGACCAGGGTGCATACTATTTCTATGCAATAGACTATTTTTATAACAAGGTTTCCTATGGACTCCTGTATTAAGTTTTCCATTATCAAGACGTTCGATAGATATGTCTAAAAACGCTATACTATCAATAGATTCAGTCATAGTAAATTTCAAAAAAGATGTTAACGAATTAACTTCTGTCATAAACTTGTCTAAATCTTCTGTGGTGCCTGTCCAAAGAAAAAATAAATCGTCAACGAAACATCTGTAGAAGCAGACAAGCTTCTGAAATAAATCTAGACAACATAGTTTTTCTTCTTCCACAGGGCCATCACTAGGTTGGCGTAGCTGTTGGCACATGAAGTGCCCATAGCTATGCTTTCCTTTTGTAAATATAACTTTTCATTGAACAAAAAAATATTATTTTCCAGTATCATCTCCAACAAAAGACATATAAATTCAACCTTACTAGTTAACATATTAGAATGTTTAATCAAATACGTTTGAATGCTTTCTATCCCTATCTTATTAGGAATATTAGTGAATAATGATTGGACGTCCATAGTAACCATTATATATGGAAGGTTATCAGATAGTAGTTTAGTCCCTTCATATAAATCTAACAAAAATTGTTTGGAATCTCTTAAAATGAAAATATTTGAATCCACTATGGGTCTCAAAGTTTTTTCAACTAGCATGGATAAAGATTCTGTAACCCACCCTCGACCTGAGACAATAGGTCTCATGGGTGGGTTTTTAGAATCCTTATGCACCTTGAGTAAACCCTGAATAATTGGAATTGTGGGATTCTCAACAAACAAAAAATTATACATATCCAGGTTAATTACATTTGTCTTATACAAATCATCTAAAGTGTTATAAACACTAAATACATGTTTTTGACTATTAGATTTTAACATGGGTTCATAAAAACAAGCATCATTTAGCATCTCAATCATACTACTATCATAAGACATTTTATCTAAGATTACAGTGGGGCCCCCTTTATCCGCAGGCCTAATTGAAATGTTCTTAGCATTCCTTAAGTCTAGTAAAGCTTTTGATTGTTTAGATGTTAAATTATTTTTCTTATTAATTACATGGCAATCTTTATCCAATGCATAAATGTCCCTTTCTACTATTTTACTAAAGGCATCTAGTAGAGGATGAAGGTTTGGAACATAAGTACTCGGTCTTTTGAGTTGTCTATTAGTTATTTCATCTTTGTCCTCTGTATATAGCATTTTCAATTGTAAATTCCTCACAAAATGTTTAATATCCATTATAGTATCTGTTACAGTACTTTGTTTGGATGGGATAAAGGATAGACCTTTATTAAGAACTTCTAACTCAAACTCATTCAAGGGCCTATGTGAGAGATTCCAAACTAAGTAATTCTCTCCCATATTTTCTTTAAAGTTGGCTCGTTCATCTCTATTCCTGAGGCTTTCCTCTTCTGCCTCCCTCTGCTCATTGAGCAATTTCTTCCTCGGCCATTGGCTTCGGCTATGGGGAAAGGGCTAAGCATCTCAGGAGTTTCAAGATTAACATGTGTAGTGAATGTCTTACTACGCACTGCTGGATCCCTCTGAATATGTCCTTATCTATTTGTAGTACCACAATTTGAATTACTATCACTTACTGACATCTCTACTCTTCCTGCTGAGCTACCTGGTATTACATTATCAGACACAGTAGCCACTGCAGGCTGTAATAGCACGTTATCAGAAATTAAGTCATTCGTTGGTATATCTGAATTAACAACACAGCTAATATTACTGTTAGCATGCAAAGGGTGTGCATTAACATATTTTGTTAAAACAGAATTATTTGTATTGTTACCAACACTGTTAGAGACATTTTTGACATTCCTTTTATCATTAATCACATTATATCTTTCCAAACCATTTCTGTTGTTCCTGGGCCAAGTGAAAACTTAGCCGTGCTGGAAATCCTATAAGTCTCTAGACAATTTATGTTTCTTTTGTTCTAGTAACCTTTTTTCATACAAATAAACACTGTCAGTAAAGCGGTCTAATAGCAGTTCAATGACATTTTCATTATACTCACTATATAAATCAAATTGTTTCTTTCTAATAGTTTCTTGCAAGTTGAGTTCATCAGGCAAGAAAAACTCGTTGAGCAGTTTCATGTAGTTAATGCTCACCTCAATATTCATCTGCTGCCAGCGATACAAAAGTTTGGGGTAAGTATTCCCAGTCGTTGGCATTTTATGGTCTCTCAAGCCCCTCGGTATGACTTTTTTCTGGATGCAGACTTCAAAATGATTACACTGACTTACTCAAATTAAAGCGTCTACAGATGCAGATTCCAATGAAGATAAGACAGAATTCAAGTTCTCGAACTCCATGTTGTTCATAGTCTCACCATTACTAACCATTACTAGTTGAAGCTGAAGCAACGGATTAACGTCAGATGTTACGCAGCTCTGCAAATGGGAATGTACCATTTTTTTAGGTTGAATGCTGGTAGGATTATAAAAGACCAAAAAGTTAATGATTTGTATCTCATTCTTCTGCCTTTAAGTGTTGGTTTCAGTGGAAACAAATGAGTGTATATTAGTATTATAACTCTAATAAATATTTTATAAGGGATATATATTTTATACATATATATATATTATTAGACATATATGTAGGTTTTAGAATATTGTTTATATAGATGCAAAATATCTTTAGTACTTGTATATGTATAGTTATGTTTATATATGTTCTTATTTGTATATTTGTTATGTATATATTTTATACTTGTATATTCATGCATTTTATTTGCTCTGCTTTAATTAATTGTTTAATTACTTAATTGACAATTTATTGTATTAATTCATTTAGCTTTTGAGCTATATATTCAGTCGCTTGAAAGATGAATTTGTGATGGTTTGAAAACGCTACTCAGCGAAAGTGCTTACCATTTATTCTGAATAAAAAGTTTTTATCATTAACTTTTTGGTCTTTGATGGTGGAACATTTTGGATATATATGAAGAGCTTTTATGGTCTGAATAGACTTATGTGCTGTGCCTTGCACTGTGTTTCCATTTTTTGAATTTGTATATCAGGTCTGAATAGACTTTGACTTTGTGTACATCCTGAATAGGATAGACTGTCTGCTTGGTTTGATCCTGAACGGAATTTATCATTTTCTTATGATATTTGCTTTTTACATCCTCTTCAGGATCATTGTTTTGTTGGAGGTGATTTTTATTTTTTGGATTATTCTTGGTTTTTATCAGCACCACAACATCACCATGGCAGAGTTAGTCGAAAATAGTGTGGAATCACCTTATAATCCTACCAGCGTTCAACCTAAAAAAATGGTACATTCCCGTTTGCAGAGCTGCATAACATCTGACGTTAATCTGTTGCTTCAGCTTCAACTAGCAACGGTTAGTAATGGTGAGACGATGAACAACATGGAGTTCGAGAACTTGAATTCTGCCTTATCTTCATTGGAATCTGACTTACTCAAATTAAAGCGTCTACAGATGCAGCGTTATCATTTTAAAGTCTGCATCCAGAAAAAAGTCATACCAAGGGGCTTGAGAGTCCTTAAAATGCCAACGACTGGGAATACTTACCCCGAACGTTTGTATCGCTGGCAGCAGATGAATATTGAGGTGAGCATTAACTACATGAAACTGCTCAATGACTTTTTTCTTGCCTGATGAACTCAACTTGCAAGAAACTATTAGAAAGAAACAATTTGATTTATATAGCGAGTATAATGAAAATGTCATTGAACCGCTATTAGACCGCTTAACTGACAGTGTTTATTTGTATGAAAAAAGGTTACTAGAACAAAAGAAACATAAATTGTCTAGAGACTTATATGATTTCCAGCATGGCCAAGTTTTCACTTGGCCCAGGAACAACAGAAATGGTTTGGAAAGATATAATGTGATTAATGATAAAAGGAATGTTAAAAATGTCTCTAACAGTGTTGGTAACAATACAAATAATTCTGTTTTAACAAAATATGTTAATGCACACCCTTTGCATGCTAACAGTAATATTAGCTGTGTTGTTAATTCAGATATACCAACAAATGACTTAATTTCTGATAACGTGCTGTTACAGCCTGCAGTGGCTACTGTGTCTGATAATGTAATACCAGGTAGCACAGCAGGAAGGGTAGAGATGTCAGTAAGTGATAGTAATTCAAATTGTGGTACTACAAATAGATAAGGACATATTCAGAGGGATGCAGCAGTGCGTAGTAAGACATTCACTACACATGTTAATCTTGAAAGCCCTGAGATGCTTAGCCCTTTCCCCATAGCCGAAGCCAATGGCCGAGGAAGAAATCGCTCAATGAGCAGAGGGAGGGAGGCAGAAGAGGAAAGCCTCAGGAATAGAGATGAAAGAGCCAACTTTAAAGAAAATGTGGGAGAGAATGACTTAGTTTGGAATCTCTCACATAGGCCCTTGAATGAGTTTGAGTTAGAAGTTCTTAATAAAGGTCTATCATTTATCCCATCCAAACAAAGTACTGTAACAGATACTATAATGGATATTAAACTTTTTGTGAAGAATTTACAATTGAAAATGCTATATAGAGAGGACAAAGATGAAATAATTAATAGACAACTCAAAAGACCGAGTACTTATGTTCCAAACCTTCATCCTCTACTAGATGCCTTTAGTAAAATAGTAGAAAGGGACATTTATGCATTGGATAAAGATTGCCATGTAATTAATAAGAAAAATAATTTAACATCTAAACAATCAAAAGCTTTACTAGACTTAAGGAATGATAAGAACATTTCAATTAGGCCTGCGGATAAAGGGGGCCCCATTGTAATCTTAGATAAAATGTCGTATGATAGTAGTATGACTGAGATGCTAAATGATGCTTGTTTTTTGAACCCATGTTAAAATCTAATAGTCAAAAACATGTATTTAGTGTTTATAACACTTTAGATGATTTGTATAAGACAAATGTAATTAACCTGGATATGTATAATTTTTTGTTTGTTGAGAATCCCACAATTCCAATTATTCAGGGTTTACCCAAGATGCATAAGGATTCTAAAAACCCACCCATGAGACCTATTGTCTCGGGTCAAGGGTGGGTTACAGAACCTTTATCCATGCTAGTTGAAAAAACTTTGAGACCCATAGTGGATTCAAATATTTTCATTTTAAGAGATTCCAATCAATTTTTGTTAGATTTATATGAAGGGGCTAAACTACTATCTAATAACCTTCCATATATAATGGTTACTATGGACGTCCAATCATTATTCACTAATATTCCTAATAAGATAGGGATAGAAAGCATCCAAACGTATTTGATTAAACATTCTAATATGTTAACTAGTAAGGTTGAATTTATATGTCTTTTGTTGGAGATGATACTGGAAAATAATATTTTTTTGTTCAATGAAAAGTTATATTTACAAAAGGAAAGCATAGCTATGGGCACTTCATGTGCCAATAGCTATGCCAACCTAGTGATGGCCCTGTGGAAGAAGAAAAACTATTTTGTCTAGATTTATATCAGAAGTTTGTCTGTTTCTACAGACGTTTTGTTGACGATTTATTTTTTCTTTGGACAGGCACCACAGAAGATTTAGACAAGTTTATGACAGAAGTTAATTCGTTAACATCTTTTTTGAAATTTACTATGACTGAATCTATTGATAGTATAGCGTTTTAGACATATCTATCCAACGTCTAGATAATGGAAAACTTAATACAGTAGTCCATAGGAAACATTGTTATAAAAATACTCTATTGCATAGAAATAGTATGCAACATGGTCACATTTTTTCAAACATTGTTAAAGGACAAGCCATTAGAGCCTCAAGGTTGAATCCCTTACAAAGTGATTATGAAGCAGAACTGGGTGATTTAAAAGGGAGATTATTAGTAAGAGATTATAAAACAACAGAAATAGAACAAGGTTTTTTATATACACATCATATTCGAACAGACAGGGCTTGCCCTATTTTTTCTGAAAAGGGTGGGAATATTTATAAGGAAGTTAAAATGAATAAATTTGATATCACTAATAGACAGCAAAAAGTAACTTTATATTATACCCAAGATATACAATCAATTAAAAATGTTATTTCTAAACATTGGGATATTTTAACTGTGAACCCTGAAATTAAGAATTTAGTAGGGGAACAGCCACGATATATCTTTAAGAACAAAAAGAATTTGCACAGGTTGTTATGTTTCCCTAATTCAATATGGACAAATGTGTCTAGTACTAACTATGGAACCGAACAATGTAAGAAATGTAATTTTTGTTCTTATATCTCTGATACAAACATGTTTGTGCTCCCTAATACCTCACGAATTTTCACTTTTAAGATAAATGCAACTTGTGATACAGAACATTTAGTATATCTTGCTATTTGCATGGAATGCACTGCGTTCTATGTCGGAAAAAACGATAAAAAATAAAAAAATAGAATTAGGGAGCACATTTATCAAATCAGAATTAAATCTGACATTAATGCACTTTCTAAGCATGTTCTGCAGAATGGTTCAAAGCATAGTTTTAAGTTTATGGCAATACACATTAATACACCTAATGATAGGAGAGGAGATGTAAGAAACCAGACAGAATGCATAGAAACTAGTTGGATCATCAGGTTACAGGCTCATACATTTCCTGGCTTAAATGAAAAAATTCCGTTGAAACCAACACTTAAAGGCAGAAGAATGAGATACAAATGAGTGTATATTAGTATTGTAACTCTAATAAATATTTTAGAAGGGATATATATTTTATACATATATATATTATTAGACATATATGTAGGTTTTAGAATATTGTTTATATAGATGCACAATATCTTTAGTACTTGTATATGTATAGTTATGTTTATATATGTTCTTATTTGTATATTTGTTATGTATATATTTTATACTTGTATATTCATGCATTTTATTTGCTCTACTTTAATTAATTGTTTAATTACTTAATTGACAATTTATTGTATTAATTGATTTAGCTTTTGAGCTATATATTCGGTCACTTGAAAGATGAATTTGTGATGGTTTGAAAAAGCTACTAAGCGAAAGCGCTTACCATTTATTCTGAATAAAAAGTTTTTATCATTAACTTTTTGGTCTTTGATGGTGGAACATTTTGAATATATATGAAGAGCTTTTATGGTCTGAATAGACTTATGTGCTGTGCCTTGCACTATGTTTCCGTTTCTTGAATTTTGATATCAGGTCTGAATAGACTTTGACTTTGCGTACATCCTGAATAGGATAGACTGTCTGCTTGGTTTGATCCTGAACGGCATTTATTATTTTCATATGATATTTGCTTTTTACATCCTCTTCAGGATCATTTTTTGTTGGAGGTGATTTTTATTTTTTGGATTAAATTGTTAAGTAATTTAACAGTATATAAGAAATGTGAATTTGGTTATTTAATAATCAAGAAAAGAGTTGTAATAAAGCCCTGACCATGTCTCAGATGATGTATGTTCAAGTTGTAACATGGGAAACTGGAAGAGGCAGGTGGAGATCAGGGCGATTTACATTTATTTGTATTTATTTATTTATATTTGTTAAGCAAATAAGTTGGATTTTCTATGTACATCAATAACTCAAACTCAAAAGCAGGAAATGCAGTAGTATATTACAAGTCAGCAATGTCATATATGGAATAAGTGAACGGCAAACTTCAGTACATGATGGTTTATTCAGTACAAGAGGATTAAGAAAATCCAGTCAAAATGCATTAAAAGAAGTGCAAAGGAAAAAAAATACAAGTCAAGATATGCATAACTTCAGTGCACTTATACAGAAAAAAACATTACCATATACTCATATATACATGTGAAACATTATGTATAAAATGCCACATTATGAGGCTGGGAAAAGTTTCTTAAATACACTTATGCTACTGTCTATGATATGGGGTAGTATATTAGTGTCTATATTATATCATCGAATGCTTAAAAAAAGCGAACGATGAATAATCAACCCCATGTAAACGAAAGCTTACAATCTCAAAAGCTCAGAACAGCATTTTTTTCCAAGGGAAAAAAATCCTTGTTCCAAAAAAAAGGGAAAAAAATTGAAAGAATACATAAAATGGGGGGCTTTGTACCCCCACCCCTCAACATGGGGGGCAGTGCCCCACACACCCCCCTACTTAAATATACCAACTACAAGATCGCACTACAGTGCTGAAAATGGCAAAGTAATGGAAGCGGCCAAGCAAATTCTTTCCCTGGGAAATTTGTTTGTCTTTCGGCTTTTCCCGGTTAGGGGTCGCCACAGCGGAACTCCGGTCCGCTAATGATTGGCAGTAGAGTTTTTTGTGAAATTCTTTCCCTCAGGAAATAATTTGCTTAAAAGTCGCTTCACTATTTTGCCTTTTCATTGTTTTAAGTTGACCAAGATGCATTCAATAGAATGGTCTTCGGTCATCTAATAGGAACCCGTATGTTATTTAACCCTTGTCTCATTAGCAGTTACAGGTGGCTGCTGTAATGAGATGCCCTGTAAGTGAATCATTGAAGCTTTAATGGTAACTTGTTTTTTGATGTCTGTAGGCAGGTGGTTCCAGGTAGTAGGTAACAAGCTAGTGAAGGTTCTTCCACCAGCAGCAGTTGTAAATAGAGGACTTACTAGATATAAATTGTTGTTCTGTATACTTCTGAGTTCTTAAGGATTATCTGTTAAAGGGAGTTTAACTCTTACAGGGAGGCAGTGACCATGCTTTAGAACCTTGTCAATTAGAGTCCTTAGAAAAAAGTGGTCCTATGAAGCATTGAAAGCCGTTTGGCATTTTAAGCAAAGGGCAGTATGCATCTAGGTGTATGCTACTAGAAAATACTTGGCAGGTTTTATTCTCAGCAATCTGTATTCTGTGAGTATTATGGGCTGAATACATAATGAGAAGAGGAAAGCTACAGAATATTCCAATTAGGGTATTAAAGTATTTTTGGCAATGGCCCTTCAAGCAGTAGATGAGAGGAGATAGCTGAATTTGTAACATAGTTTTGTTTCAGCAAGGATTTTATTAGCTACAGTATCTGTATGTATTGTAAAGGAGAAAATAAAATCAAGTTTATAGTTTATATACCTCTGTTCAATGATGTTAGACATCATGATCACATTAAGATCTGTTAAGAGAATAGGAGGGATGGTGGGTAATTTCTTGGCTAAGGTCAAGTCCATGACATTAGAATACTTAGGGCTAGGAGCAGCTAATTCCAGATGGACTGGGTTCCCAACTGAATAAAGTTGTCCTGTAACTTGGTCTGCAGTTTGGAGTGACTTGCAGCAGACTGCAGGAGGAGCATATCATTATCATATGTTATTCATTTAGGATTTGGTAGCTCTAGGGGAGACCATTAACAAAGACAAAGAAAAGTACACCTGTGTTGATTGTACCAGCAGTAGAGGGTGAGGCATTACTATGGACTTGAAATGTTCAGTCTTTCAGATAGTTGCAAAACCAGCAAATAGAATTATCACCAGAGACTTTAAAGTTTCTTGAGAAGAAAGCAGTGGTTGACTGTTTTATAAGCCCTTTTCATATCAATAAAGTGACCTTTGGTAATGAGTAATTCATACTGGTTGCAATAAATTATATGAAAGCCATTACCAGAATGAGGTACCGAAGGCATTGCAAAAGTCATGTTGTGCATTGTTTAACAGGGGCATTTGTTGGCTTGTCCATTCTGTGCCGGAGGGATTTAGTTTGAGTTTGCTGCCAGACACCCCCACAGTAGCGTAGGGCTGTATTTGAAAGCACAGTGATTACTAAGAGACCCCACTATACATTGAGAAAGAAAGGCCTGAGCAGAAACTGCCAAACCTCTCACAGGCAGAAGCATATTGTGGAAACCATGGCTACCTTGAAAAGGAGTAAGACCTGGTATGGGAAAGGTCTGCATGATTTGGCTACCTTGAAAAGGAGAAAGACCTGGTATGGGAAAGGTCTGCATGATTTGGCTACCTTGAAAAGGAGTAAGACCTGGTATGGAAAAGGTCTGCATGATTTGGCTACCTTGAAAAGGAGTAATACCTGGTATGGGAAAGGTCTGCATGATTTGGCTACCTTGAAAAGGAGTAAGACCTGGTATGGGAAAGGTCTGCATGATTTGGCAAACTCTGTTCTTCCTAGCTTCTCACTCTCATCTCAGAGGGAAACAAATGGGCTGGTACTATTCATTTTGTTTGGGAAAGGAATAATCTTAGCTCAAGCCCCACATGGAGGAATGAATGAGCCATTTGGGTGTAAATGTGGGAGCAGATGGACAGACTGTTTCTAACATAAAAAATCTAAATAAAAGACTTGTGATGGCCTGTAAGAAATGGTCATGATAGTGATAAAAGAGAAAACTAGACTAAAATCAGAGGAGGTGTGACTTTGAATCGATAAAATAAGAGATAGCATAATGTAATACTTTGAACTGTGAGAAATTTGATATACTTGATAGAACAGCTGTGTTACAAAAAGAAAGTTAGATTAGCATATCAATTAGAAGTATGAATAGTTAGGTAGCATTCATCATGTGGTCGATCTAACATTTTATTTCCAGTTGATTATAGAAGTTTAAGTGAGGAGTTTGTCTAGTGCTTATTATAGACTATTTTTTAGCTGAAGAACATTGTAAATTTGATTTTTAGAATACATATTAAAATGCTTTTGTTACTACAATTTGATGGGAATGGTGGTGCTCTACAAAGCTGTAACTTCCAGATCTTAAGGATGGATGGGCGTTTTGGTGGAAGTGCCTACCCTATATCCCTCATGGTACTGAATAAAAAACTCAAAAATGGATTACACTGCTGGAAATAACTAAATCTGAACACTAATAACAATACCTTCCTGAGCATGTGAATGAGATTAACTCAAAATAAGCCTGTTTATTAGGTACACATAATTACTTATTGTAGACAGCAAAGGTTGTAAAAAAGAAAACAAATAAGGACTTAGTAATTGTATCTAAATAAGTGAATAATGAATTATTCTTGATATTTAGAAAAAAATAGACTGTAGACATGCATCAGAGACTTACTACATAAAGTTAATCATTGGAAGAAGATACTTGCAATGGTTTACCATTAGTGTTAAATGCAACAGGCTAATCTGAATGCCCATAATAAGTCAAATTTTATTTATAGAAAGAAGTTTGGCACTCAGACAAAAAAATGACCATATACTTCATAGAACAACAGAAATTAACAAAACAGTGAATGCCCAAACTTGATGACTTCCTATAACTCGCATACATTCTCATACTCGTAGTTACAGAGATATGGTTTCAAAACGGTGAAAGCCACACTCTCAGTTCTTGGGTTTAGTATCTACCATATCTTTAAATGTACTGCCAGTTTTAGAGGAATATTAGTATTTTTCAAAGATGTCATAACCTCACATTCCTCAAGATACCACATTTGAATTCCTAGATGTCCATATTAGCTTAAATAAAATTAACTACTTCATAGCTAGTTATAGAGCAACACCTGTGTCCTTCTGTGTTTGGCAGCTGTCTTAGTAGCTAGAAACCCTAATAAACCTAATATCTTTCTACTAGGGGACTTCAACTAGCCATCACTAAGCTGGCTAACCTAGACTGCCAGTAGTCAACATGAACAATGTTTCCTTGACATTAGAAATGATAGCTCCCATGTATGGACAGACGGCCATCCTATCACTGCTCCCAATATTCTTGATCTTATTCTCAGAGAAATGATAATTTCTTGTACACCTTCATATGGATCATCTCCCTTGGTTAAATTAAACCAGAAATAAGTGGCCCTTTCCTTTAAAACTGGCAGTATTTCAATTGCAAATATTTACATATTTAGGAAATTCTTAAAAGCAAATTTTCAGCTGTTACTCAATGACCTAAATAAATTCCGTTGTAATACTCCTACAATAGATCCTATTCTTACATATTATATTGGTAAGACAGTCCTTATCTGCACTAAATATAATGAAAAAAATAAAAGCAAATTCCTGTGGTGGAATACGCATATAAATAAATTATATTATAAGAGAAAGATGTTACTTAATGCTTATAAAAAGTCTCATTCTAGGTACCTTAAGAGCACACTTAAGCAAGCTAACGAACAGATTGAGGGAACCATTAGGAAGCTTAAAGCTGAATATGAGCATAAAATAGCCACTAAAACCAGACAATAACTATTTATTTATGTATATGTATTTGCTTATTGGAGTAGTGCACTGATCAATATTGACCAGTTTCAAGCTGAGCCTGGATAAAAACTAAAAACCTTTCTTTGTATCAGAAGATTGAGAACTAACATTCAACACTGAATTGAGTCTACAATACTACTCCTCACTGACAAATTTACTCCGCTCACAGTTATATCTATTCTACAGAGATAACAGTCACATCCCCCTTTAATTACTATGGAAAAAGTCATGTCATCTCTCTCGCATGCTAAGACAATCTCATCCATAGGCCCAAATAATACATCAGGTTGTCTGAATATCAGTACCAAATATGGCTTGTCTGTACCTCTAATTAGCTTCTCTAATTTAAACCTCTAGAGTCCTGCAACCTGCAAAATGGCCATTGTAATGCCATTACAAAAGCGGCCCAAGTACAAACTCTGGACTCATCAGTCTCAGTTAGGCTCATATGTAAAGTTAGGAAATGGATTAGATGAGACCTCCTTAATCTGGACACTGAATTTCTGTGAACCATGGACCTTCAGCAGTTTGATTTTATCAAAGGAAAGTCCTACTTCTTTAACCTCATTAATTAAAAAAAAAAAAAATCACCAGTACAGTAGATAGTGATTACACAATACACAGAGCATATATGGACCTGGCCAAAGCCTTTGGCACTAGTTGTCTTTCAGATATTATTGACAAACATGTAAATCTAAATATAAACCCTTATGCTGTGCAGTGTATAGCTAACTTGCTGTCTGACAGAACCTATTTTGGTTAGAGTTGCATGTTCAGTTTCTTAAAGCAAAAACCTTACCCATGGTGTAATGCAGAGCTCAGGGCTGGGTCCTCTGCTATTTGGCATCTAGCTCTCAGACCATCAGGTCAACATTCCTGGCCTACGGTTATCTAAGTTTACAGAAAACTGTAAAGTGAGAGTTAGTTTTTCTTTCCCTGACTCACACTTACTTCAACATGGTTTAGGCCATGTTAGCAATAAGTGCAAGGGCAATGGTCTCAAATTAATTATGAAAAAGGTGTAGAACGGTTAATTTGATAAGCAAAACATTTCCCCATAACATACAGTTAACCCAGCCTCCAACTCAGTGCTATAAGGGATCTAGGTACTGTTGTTAATAATTCCTTTTCTTTTGTCCATCATATCTCTGCAGTAGTTCAGAAAGCATTCGGTCTGACTTATTTAATTTGCAAAGACATCTCCACTAGATCCAAAGAAGTCTTAATTCCTCTTTACTCGTAAATCATTGGATCCATTTCTGAATATAATATACTTTCTGGCTTGCATTTTTCTAAACCTATCACTCAGATTCATAACACAACAATCAGTAGCCTTAAAAATCGTAGTTATCAGGATAGACGGGCAACCTGTACTCAGTTTCTTAAAGACTCCTCTGTGGGGATCTGTGTCTAGCCTTTCTAGCCATGAAGGATCCAATACTTTGGCCTCGCATTCCTTCATAGAACAAATGGCTCCTCAAATTCCAGTTTTAAGAAATTAGACGTTCATCAACAGATAAATAAGACTTGTGTCTGATCAAGTCATATCCCAATAAATTACCCACCCCTGGTGCAGAAATTACACTACGCGTCGAAGAGTACCACCAATGCCACCTTCAGAATAAGTCCAGATGACCTGATAGGCCCCTTCAAACTCTCCTCTAGTCTATCTTGTGAACTTTTGAATAGGAGTTATTTATCAGGACTTCATTGGTCTGCACTCTGATGGATGGTGTCTGGTGTGTGTTAAACTGATTAGGGAATTCAACTGTATTGGTTAACTTAGTACCGTGTAAAGGAGTTTGCAGAATTTAGAAAGTAATGGGCATGTATCAGTTGTTATCCGGACCCTCCCCATAACAGCAAGGTCCTACAACAAACTGCCTAGTAAGTTTTGTAGGTGTTGCAGCACTGAGAGGAGGGGCAAGGTTCTACTTGCTGCAGCAAAGTGGCCTTCAGCTCAGATAAGTGATAAATAATTCAGTTAGGTGCAGTATTCTGTTTTACTTTCTAATAATCAGGTGATGAAGTTTGCAGACAGGAGTAGCACTTAAGCCAATTAGCAGCACTGAAGCACTGATTGAGCAAACTTGCAAAACCAACTTGGGAGACTGGGGTGGATGAAGTAAGTATGCTAAGGCAATGGCCGATTTAGTTCCAATGACTTTGACAACCATATTGGGCACAATGCCCCGGACTCCTGCACAATGCACAACTCTGTGACATCCAGCCAAATAGAGTTTAGAGGCTTGCAGGTGACAGCAATTTAAAACAAACAAACAAGGCAGAGCAGCCAATTAACAGCTTTGGTATCAGGATTTCACCTCGGACACAGCTGAGTTCATTGCTTTTCCAAATCAGCTCTGAAGAAAACAAGTTTACCTTATTTCAGTAAAGTATAATAGAAACTGTGCAGTGTTGTAAACACACTCAGTCAAGATTCATTTACACATAATCTAACTCAGTCACCAGATGAAGCCCACCAGCCCACCGCAGTAATGCCTACAAATGCTCACCACAACCCTATCCCTAACACTGCACCCTTTCTGTAATACTACTACTGTTACTGGCAAATTAGGGCTTACTGTTATTGGAGGAACTTAATGTAATGCTTGTAAAAGAAAATTGTATTTCTTCTGTAATCCTTTTCACTTTTTGTGTTACGCCTTTTCATTGTTATGAATAATTAAAATGTTCTTGCTGGTGGAATTTGGGGTGCAGGGGGCTTCCCCTCTTCAAAAAACAGATTTTTTAAAATTTTTGTTTTATGTTTTTTTTTTTTTTTTTAATTATACTGGGTTGAGACTAAGTGTAATTACAGCACTTTTATTTCAATAACTTTTGCTTATATTCTCTGTTTTAAGATTAAGTAATGCAAACTAATAAATATATTACTGTCTGTGACACATACATATCACCACCACACATTTTATCTAAAAACAAAATCATGTTTACCTTGTGCTGAAAAACTATATCCTCTATAGTGTGTGGTAATTTGGTTGGATATGGATTAGTTTATGGTGTAGAGGTGCATGTGCAGGTATTTGCAGGTTAGGCTTGGAGCAAGGGCAAGGGTGGGAGACTAGCTTTAGTTCAGCATTTCCTTATGAAAGGTTAGGAGTATGTGCAGCTGTTTCAGGTTAGAGTTAGGGCTAAGGCTGGGGATGCATTTAGTGTTTTGTGTGTGTTTGTATGTGTGCATGTGTGTTGTCATGCATGGTGTGCGTCCAAGTGTCTGTTGTAGTGGTAGTGTTATGGAAAGGGTTTTTGTAAAGTGGCTCAGGGTTAGGGACAGGCTTATGGTAAAGGTTAGCATACATTTGTAAGGTGATAAATGTATTGGAACATTAATTCTAACTCTATCCTGGCTTTAAGACCAGCACTACACATTAGCTCACTAAATAAGGTAAAAAGACACACACCACACATAACAATGCACAAGCACAACACTAACACCTTCCTAGCCTCCTATCCATAACCCATATATATACATACACACACACACACACACACACACACACACACACACACACACACACACACACACAGACTCAGGGTCAATACTTGTGTTATAACCAAATGTTTTATATTACTATCTATTCCTACTTATGTGCATTCAATATCAAAATATTTATCTCTTTCTAGCCTCAATAAATCCTACATTCATCCATATATGGCCATATATAGCACCAAGAATAGTACACTGTAAAAGGAACACTCAAGTAAAACAATGTTATACATGCAGAGGTATGGATTTATGTGTGTGTGAATATATAATATCTATCTATCTCTCTCCCTCTCTCTCTCTCTCTCTCTCTCTATATATATATATATATATATATATATATATAATATGCATATATGTACACACACACACATATATATGTCTGTGTGCCAGTGTGTGTGTGTGTTTGTACATGTATCTGTCTATCCTTAGTTGCTAAAGCTGGTTTTATGAGAAACAATTAGTTGAAGTCTACTTAATCAGACGTTTTGCAGTTTCCATGTATTACTGACATCATTAGAACTAGTATAAATAAAAAGCAGAATATGCTTGGAGTGAGTCAGGTTTTGATGACTTTTTCATTGAAGTGCTTCAATTAAAAGTCTGACTACAACTTTATATATAAATATAATATAAAAGGTGGGTGTGTTTATGTACTCTATTCTGATTATTATATTTCCATTTCAAATACTAAAGATACTTTGGATGGCTGAATTCCTGTAATTATAATGTGTTACTATCATGTTACAGTTGCCTGTACATTTTCTCAAAATGCAACTGTTGAATGCACTCACTGTTTACATCATTACAATGTAGCAAAGTACAATTTCCTATCGTGTCTTCTGTAGCGGTCATGCAAGTAAAGATTTACAAGATAACTTCCGCTGACTGATTAACAAAAATGGATTAATAAAGATAAGATAAATAAAGAAAAAGTTTATTTATTATTTATTTTTTGCTGTAATGCTGAGGCAATCTTCTGGCTTTGCCAAAGCTATCCCTCAGCAATTATTTATTATACGAAATTCAGAGAGGGTAAGACTTCTCCAAGTATTTTTTTCCTTTTTTTTTATCTCTGCAACGTTATTCACAAATTTTATCTCACTAATACAGTATGAAGTATAACTGAATGTACCTAAAATTCACATTCCTGTATGCATAGGGTAGAACTGTATTTCACGTTAATATTTTCTTGCGCTACACCAATGCTTTACCTGAAATTGGCATTTCTGTATGATAAAGGGGAATATATATTTCACTTCCATATATTCTTATCCACTAAGTTAATATAATTAACATGCTTCAAGCATCAGCATCCTAACATAGTAGTGTACATACATCTGCTCAGAAATCTGCATTTTCACAAATATTTAAATGATTGCTTCACTGCACTGCAACTATTTGTAGTATACAAGAGCACATGTGAACACAGGCGATCAGTTCATTGCAGCATGCATTCTATAATGGGTATTGTCAGAGCGTTTGAAATAAGTGTGGAGGTCTTACATTATTAAGGGGCATGCAAGTCGAAAAGATAGCTGAAACGAATTCATTTCTTTCAGTTACTTTTCACTGAAATAAATTTAAATCACCATCAGTCTCTGAAGTGAGTTACAATAAATTATTAAATTCTCTTTAGAAATTCCTTCAGTGTTGGATTAGTTGTTTAAATTATGGTGGGCTGGTGTATTTACCTTATACTTGGGCACTCTTGTTTATTATAAAATAGATCTACAGAAAGAATGATGCAACTGATTTTATAGTGAATTATATCATCTCTATGTCCCTTTAAATAAATCATAATTACTGGTCATTATAGTGCTATCACTGTATTATACAGTAATGCTCTGATACAGTTTGCATCATTGCTGTTATAAAGTGAATTGCACTGTTTCACTGTGTACAGTCCAAGCCTTCTGATGATGTCCTTTGTGAGCAAATGACATAGAATTCCATCTTTTCTGTTCTAATCATCATTTATGTGATAAATACTTGTGTCTTTGCTTTCTAGAATAAACAAAGTTGAAAGTGTGATTTTTTATTCATGACTTGCTTTGTTGGCCTTTAATTTAAAAAAAAGATCCATAATACACAAAGCTATTACTTAAATCACAGATAACTTCCATGCTCTGTACATTATTTTTCATTACAACTTTTGCTCTCACAGAAGATGTTTATAGTGCATTGTGTCTTCATTGATGAATGCACTGTACTGAGAGCATTAAATGAATTTATTGGTTCCACCGTTTAACATTAAATAAGCCATGATGCATTATTGTGTCATGGGATTTTGTTAGCATTTTCTTCCCGGAGATTTTATTTTGTTCATAGACACCACATTAATTAAACAGGCTTAGAGTATAAAGAGGCCCTATCTGAAAGTAAATACAGATTTCATGAATATCGTATTAGATGTATTAATTTTGACAAATATGACTATGAAATGCCAAGCTTTTACAACCTGGGATGAAGTCTTTGCTACTTCCTTTGGGAGAACATGCTTCATGAAATAAGAGAATAGACAAAGAAATTCACAGTGATTAGTCACTTGCTTGCATGCTTCAGCCCTGCAATAATTTCTGACAGTACTGCTTGTAACTATCAGGGAATCGGCATCATGAAAGAAGAAAAGATACATGGGAGCAGGAAGGCAATCACTGTCATACTTAAAAGGGCGACTTCATCGGCTGCAACTGGATATGCTGCAAAATGAGCAATCAGCGTAACAAAAATAAAAATAGTTGGCCTGCAAAATGGTAGGTAGTAAGAAAAGATGAAGAGTCTTCTGTTTCTGCCAAACCAATTCCTTATTAAGAGCACTAAACAAAGGCTATCGAGCACCACTGACGGCCACTGCATAAACAGAATTCCCTCATTTCCAGTGTGGAATAAATTATGCTATTATATGTGCATTTTGTTCAGAGTTGTGGCATGATATTCTGTTTATACATTTAGATTCTGATAATCTAGTGCACTAAGCATATTTTGGACCCTGGGATTCAAATACATAGTGAACTAATGCATATGTCTTTTCTGTTTATCTCCACTAAGTACTTTGCACATCTGCAAAGTATTTTTAACATAACAATAAGAACTCTAGTTTTGAAAGGCAAATTAAATAGACCTACATAAAATGATAACAAAGTATTTTCTCAATTAATGAAAACTGTAGTGAAAGTACACCAATCATTGTAATGAAAGATGGGAATAGTTTATCATTTTAAATAAGATGCAAATAATGCTTGATGCTTTTCACAATGAAATCACATTTCAAGAAATAATTATAAAATTCATTTTTAGATTAACACTCATTTTGTGCATTGTGAAGGACAAACATATGTTTTCTTAGAGATTAATAGTAATCACTTGTTACCTTTTCATGATTTCTATTACTTCCTCTGGCATGGTCTTGGTACAATCCAACCTTTTTCCCACTGCACTGTTATTTGCTGAGACATTTGCTTCACTTTTACAAATTGTGTTATAGTACAGAACTATAACAGGGCAAATATTATAAATATACCACATAATCTGTGCACCATGCAATGCTCGCTCTCCATGCTGTTTACTAAATCTTTGTATAGGTTCATAGGTTCATAGGTTGCTACTAGGCTATCGGCCCTTGGGCCTATGCAAGCCTAGTCATAACAATTCCCTGGATATTTCTTCCCACAGTATTTACTTCTCCAGGCTTCTGTCTAGCAGGGTGACTGACATGATCCCCGGGGTGAATTTCCTATCTCCCATCCAATCATCAAGGTTCCTTTTGAAGAGGGCCAATGAGGCGCTCTGCTTGATATGTATGGGCAGTCTATTCCAGAGTATGGGGAGTCTCTGGGTCAGGAACCTATCCCTCCAGCATGTTTTGCTCATTGTGATGACAAGGTTTAGATCCCTGGAGCATGTGGCTCTGAGGGATTGGGATTTTTTTAAGTGGAGCATGTCCAACAGCTCAGGGTTTGACATGGCCTTGTATGTTAAGCAGAGATCACCTCTGAGTAGACGATATTCCACAGAGTATAGCTGGAGTTTTTTTAGACGGTCAGTATATGGCATCTGATTTAGGCCTGTGATTCTTTTAGTGAGGTATTTCTGTGGCCTTTCAAGCTGCTGCAGATGTCTTGTGAGGTACATACCAAACGGGGCATTATACTCTATAGTGGGTCTAATGAGGGATGAGTACAGTGGGACAATGACCTCCTTTTTTCTGGATGAAAAGCCCTTAGTGATGAGGTGTGCCATATAGAAGGATTTCCTGACTGTTGTGGCAATGTGGTTATCGAAAGTGAGACCACTGTCCACCTATGTCCCAAAGTCTCTCATCACACTTTCGATGTTTAGTGTCCTGCCACCTATGTGGTAATTCATGGGTACATGTTTTTTTCCAAAGGGGATAACTATACATTTCTTGGCATTAAGCTTGAGCCCATGGCTCTGGCACCAGGCTTCTGTTTCTGTAAGGCTCTTTTGTAGAATATCCACATCATTTGGGGATTCAATAATGGCTCCCAGTTTGCAGCCATCTGCAAACTTTGTTAGCCAGAGTCCCTTAGTGTTGGCCTGTACTTCAGAGAAGTAGATGCCAAACAAGAGTGATCCCAGGACTGAACCCTGAGGGTACTCCACTTGTCACTTGTCTGGAGCTGGATTTGGAGTCGGCTACTTTTACTGTCTGGGTTCTGTCACTAAGCCAGTTAGCAACCCATCAAGTGACGTAGGGATTTATGCCCAGCTTAGTAAGTTTATCTATGATTCCAGAGTGGGGGATGGTGTCAAAGGCCTTGGCGAGGTCCAGATAGGCTGTGTGGACTGCCTTGCCCTCGTCCACAGCTCTGGAGACTGATTCGAAGAAGTCAATCAGATTCAGGAGACAAGATCGGCCCTTCACAAACCCAAACTGGGTGGGGTCCAGTGTTTGAAGGTTGCCAATGTCTTTGTTTATAAGTTCCATGATAATGCGTTCCATGCCCTTGCAAATCAGGCTTGTCAGACTGATGGGACGGTAGTTCCCGGGATCCAAGGTGGACCCTCCCTTGTGGAGCGGGATAACTGTAGCTGTGTGCCACTCAGTGGGCACGAAGCCTGAGGTGAGGCTATGATTAAACATGACACTTAGGTGAGGTGCCAGTTCATTTTGTAGTTCATGTAGTACACAGCCTGGGATGTCATCTGGTCCCATGGATGCTGTATTCTTAGCTTTGGAGAGTGTGGTTTCTACCTCTGTGGCCGTGATGATCGGAATTTGGCAATCTTTTGGTATTGATATGGGCCCTTTAGGGGGAGAGAGTGGGGTGAAGTTGGCACTAAATCGATCTGCCAGGATGTTGGCAATATCCTTGGGATCAGTATATTTAATGCCATTCTGTTGTAACTCAGAGCAGATCTGAGCATTGCCATTTAGATTCTTGCCATAACTATAGAATGCCTGGTGGTTGTCTTTGGAATCTTTGGCAATTTTATTTTCGTAACTAGCTTTTGATGATTTTATGAGGGATCTCAGCTTCTTACTGAGGCTGGTGAGGGAGTTTTTTGCATCCTGGGATTTTCTTCTCTTTTGCAACAGTTTCTTCCTTCTGTTGTATGGTTTCAATTTGTTTTGTGTATAACTACCTAGGTACCCTAGTATTTAACAAGCATGTCAGTGTACTGTACTTGTATTCTTTTTTGTATTGCTTAGTGCAATTGGTAAGAAACATAAAGAAATTATTTTTGTCATGGCAAAGTGTTTTATTCAAGAGTTGAACTACATGGCTAGTTAGGATTCTTCCCACAGAAAGTAAATATGTGACCTATGCCTGTGTGCAGGAGTGTGTCTTATTACCTTACAGACAGCCTTTTATAGCATGTGTCTGTTCCTGGTTTATTTAGAAAGTGACAGACAAGGTACCTTCAGCACTATAATTGTATAAAGCAAGAGCCAACAAGGACCACTGATTTTATTCCCTGAGGAAAAGACTATCAAATAAACTGGGCACATCTCTTCCCTCAAAGATAATATTTTTAAAGCAATAATAATTCCATTATATTATTTTATAAAATATGCTGTAACATTTGAGGATTCTACTGCTTTTATTGTGCATGTCTTTATTTTCAGTCTTAATATTTTTGTTATTAACTGAATATTTTTGTCATTAATTGAAGTAAATCAAACTTTGTATAGTGTAGACATTAACTTGCATGTAATGTCTCAAAATGTTTATATACAAGTAACAAGCTCTGTAGAGCAATTAGCTTTTGTAACTAACTCTTTGCGGTATTTAAATTTCAACACGAACATATTTCGAGTTTAAAAGATATTATTTGTGATAGGATGAATAACCCATGAACAGAATTATCAATGTGCTTCTTAAAAGATAACTTGTCAAAACTTGCCTTGTACTATCAAGGCCTATATAAAATACCTTACAGATTAAGAGGGAAAATCATTTTTGCACAGTGCTAGAGAAACAGTACTATGAATCTGAAGAAGCAGATTTTTGAATGTTAAAGCATTATAGGTTATCTATAGAACCATCCCTTGGCAGAGTAAAAGATGCAAATTTGGTAAATACCCTTAAAACAACTTAGTTCGGGATTAATAACTCAAACGGCATCTCTAAAGTTACCTAATTGAGGAATATGGTGTCAAACTAATTTTAAAATAACGTATTAAGAAAATAATTTATAAGTATTTACTCAGACAATGTTTCTGTGGTGCATTCTGTGTTCATAGGTGTGTACTAGACTAATGGCCCTGGAGCCTTTCCAAGCCTATCCCATAGGATTACCCTGGCATTGTGCCACCCGACCTTAGTTCCTAGTGCGTCTGTCGAGCAGATCCACTGGAGTGATCCCCGGGGTGAATTTTCTATTTCCCATCCACTCATCAAGATTTCTCTTGAAGAGGGCCAGTGAGGTGCTCTGCTTGACATGTATGGGAAGTCTATGCCATAGCATGGGCAGTCTCTGGGTTATAAACATGTTCTTTTGATTGTACTAATGAGGTCTCTGGAGTATGTGGTGTGGAGGGATTGGGATTTCTTTAGATGCAGCATTTCTAACAGAGCTGGGTCAGACATGGCTTTGTAAGCCAAGCAGAGATCGCCTCTTAAGTAGGCGATATGAGACAGAGAATAGTTGGAGTTTTTTCAGTCTGTCCATGTAGGACAAGTGTTTAAGGCCTAGGATCCTCTTTGTGAGGTACTTCTGCAGCCTCTCCAGTTGTTGCAGGTGTCTAGTGAGGTACATGCCAAATGGGACATTGTACTCGATGACTGGCCTAATGATGGAAGAGTAGAGGGAGACAGTGACCTCTTTCTTCCTGGATGCAAAACCCTTAGTAATGAAATGTGCCACATAGAAGGACTTTCTGACCACAGTGGCAATGTGGTGGTCAAAAGAGAGGTTGATGTCATCCTGTGTTCCTAGATCTCTTATAATGCCTTCTGTGTTCAGTGGACTACAGTCGATGTGGTAATTCAAAGGAACTGGGTTTTTCCCAGTTGTTGGTCTCATTGAGGCCTTTCTGTAGGATGTCAACATCACTTGGGGAGTTAATAATAGCTCCCAACTTGCAATCGTCTGTGAACTTTGTAAGCCAGAGTCCCTCCCTGTTGGCCTGGACTTCAGAGAAGTAGATACAAAACAGGAGATGACCCAGGACCAAGCCCTGTGTGACTCCACTCATAATTAGTCGACAGTCTGACTTGGAGTGAGCTACTTTCACACTGTGGGTTCTATCTGTAAGCCAGCTTGCAACCCACCTAGTGATATAGGGGTTGATGCCCAGCTTAGTGAGTTTTTCTATGATTCCTGAGTGGGGAATGATATCAAAGGCATTGGCCAGATGAACCACCTTGCCTTCATCCACAGCTCTGGTTACTGACTCAAAGAAATCAACCAAGTTGTGCAGGCATGATCTACCCTTCACAAAACCAAACTGCATAGGATCCAGAGTTTGGAGATTTCCTATATCCTTGTTTATTAAGTCCATGATGATGCATTCCATAGATTTGCATATCAGACTCATCAAGCTAATGGGGGAATAGTTCCTGGGGTCTGTAGTTGCTCCTCCCTTGTGGAGATGGATGACGGTAGCAGTGCACCATTCAGTAAGGACAAAGCCTGAGGTGAGGCTGTGATTGAAGAGGGCACACAGCTGAGGTGCCAGTTCACTCTATAGTTCATGTAGAACACAGCCAGGGATATTGTCAGGTCCCATAGAAGCTGTATTCTTGGCCTTGGACAGTGTTGTTTTAACCTGTGCATCAGTAATACTGAGTGCCTGGCAATCCACTGGTATTGTGGTTGGTCCTTTGGCGGGGGGGGGGGGGGTGTTAAAGTTGACACTGAATCTGTCAGCCACTATATTGGCAATATCTGTTGGTTCGGTATAGGAGGTACCTTTGTGCAGTAGCTCAGAGCAAATCTGGGTATTGCCATGGAGATTCTTTACATAACTATAGAAGACCTTGTGGTTGTCTTTACTATCTGCTGCAATTCTGTTTCCATAGCTAGCTTTAGAGGATTTGATGAGGGATCTCAACCTTTTGTTGAGGCTGATAAGGGAGTTTTTTCCAGTTTTGGGACTTCACCTTATTCCGCATCAGTTTCCTCTTTCTGTTGTACAGCTTGTTTATGGCAGGGGACCACCAGATTGGCTTCCTTTTTTTTGAGGAGAGTGTCATTGGGTATGGTGAGATCCATGCATTTGTGTACGTGCTCGTACAGTGCACTTGTGTATGATTCAGCAGTCATGCAACTATTCTCCATTTGCATGGGTGCCGTGAAGTTAGCCACCTCTGTTTTTAGGAGCCCAAGTTAGCTTTGGAGAAGTTTTTCATGGTGGGTACCTTTGGCGGTGGGGGAGTGGATGTGGATTTCCAAGGTGATTAATTTTGTGGTCGGATTTAAACAGGGAGGAGTTGACTATTGGTGTAGAGCAATGGTCACCCATGTTAGTAATGTCCAGGTCAAGGATGTTGCTACCTCTAGAGGGGGTAAGAATGAGCTGGTCCAGGGCATTGGAATTAATAAATTCCAGAAAGCGTTGGGCAAGTGTATTGGTACATGAATAGTTTTCCCAGTTAATGGATGGGTAGTTGAAGTCGCCCAATATGAGACTGTTAGGTTGGACCCTAATATTCTCCAGCATGCTTAGGAATGTGGAGTGTTAGTCTTGGGACATGGTTGGGGACCTATAGCAGGCTACGACCTGAATTGCTGTCTTACCCAATGTTAGCTGTACCTGAAGTATCTCAGATGCTTTACGTTGGTCTACCAGTCTAGAGGTGTGCACATCCTTTATGAATATGGAAACACCACCGCCTTTGGAGCTTCGGTCCAAGTTCTGGGGCCAAAAGGTGTGGAATGAGTTATAGCCTGGTAGTGCAGGTGTGCTTTCTGCTGCCTTTAACCAGGTCTCTGTTACAGCACAAATGTCGATGTTCTCCATTTTAAGAGTGCTTTGATCAAATGTATTTTGAGATTTAGACTTCTAACGTTGAGCAGCATGACCCTCAGATTGCATTTGTTTGTAGCTGTTATGGTGGTAATTTGGTCTTTGGAACACTGCCTAAAAAAGGCACTATAGGGGTGGCAAGAGCCTTGGCCAGTATCCAGAAGCCCAGTGGTGACAGATGCAGGCCATCTCTGGCAAAACATTGAGATCTGTCAGTCATGTCATCCTAGGCAGACAAATACTGCATCCCCTTAGAATGACAACAGAAACTTAGCTAATTGTTGAACTCACTCATTTTCTGCTTGTACTGTGACATCATTCTGGGTGATGGTAGGATGCTGCTCAGGGCTAGCGTCATACCCACCTGGGCTACATAATCTGAGAGCTCCTCCGTGTCTCTTTTCTTGTAGTCCAGGGAAGTATGTCTAAGGTCATTCACACCCACATGTACAATGACAGAGTCATATTTGTACCTGTTGTTGAGGGACTTGAGTGCGTGCATTATGTGGTGGATCCTGACACCTAACAGGCAGCAGACTGTTACTTTCTCTTTATTCAACCTAGTGAGTGGGACATCAGTGTGCCTCACTATCGAGTCACCTATGACTAGTGTGTTGGGCATGCTGCTTGCCTTAGGGAATTTGATTCAGTAGCACACTGTTTAGGAGAGTTATGTGTCTTGTGATTAGTGTTGTGTTGTGGTGGTCGAGTGCATTTATGCCTTGTAGGTCTCTGCAGTTTAGGTAGATTTTTATTGAGAGCCTCAGTGAAGGTGGGTGTGTGGTTTGTGTTTTTATGTGAAGACAGTGCTGGTGTGTGTTCTGGAGGACTATATGTTCCATGTGGTGTAGTGCAAAGTGCTGACCTTCTCCTCTTGACCAGCTATTCCGGTCATTGCTGGAGAGTGCGTGGGTTCCACTTTGGATATGTAAGTGCATCTCTCTTAAGTCTGAGTGTTGGAATGTAAGAGGAGAGGGTTGTCAGTGTACATGGGGCAGTTGCTACATTGCCTCAGGATGCCCATGTTCACCAGGTTAATAGGAGAATGCACAGGGAACTGACATTTAGATATGCCTGGAGGGGTGGGCATTAATAATAAGTACTGGAGCTGTTCCCTTATAGAACATTTAGTGCTGGTAGCACTTTTATGTGCTACAATAATTGCTACAAGAAGTCTGTGAAATATGCTGAAAATTAAATAAAAAGAGAGTCTGTAAATATTATATAATGTTTGGGTGTTCTGAATGGTGTGTGCTGTCAGTGGATATGACAATTGCATATCCATCTTTTATGACTGGGGGATATGAATGTTGCACAGTCTTGCCCTACACTACCCACTCATGAGTAATATTCCATTATTTACACTGCAAAGTAGCATGCAAGGAATCAGCACACAGAGGCGCACAGATGAAATGGCACACAGACGTCTGACCAGCATAGCCATCAGCCAACCTTCAGCACCTGAAAGCACATGCACAGTCAGTCCTGGCTTTAGGATGGCGCACTGATGAAGTTCAGTCTTTTGGTTAAGATATTAAACCAAGACCCTAGTGGAAGTTCAGGTGAATACTGAACATCACAGGCATTTGTCAATGAACAGCAAACGAGACACTCTAATAACTTCGCTAAAATTATTCCATTCTATATTGACACTGTCCAGAAACTCTGCTGTCAAAGAAGCTACAGTATCTATGAGAGTTACCTAGTTAACAAATGAATGAAACATAGCAGATACTTCACTTACAAGAAATGATTGCATTTTTACTATGCACTGGACATAGGTGTGCATGTGGTATGTGATAACAACAGTAGCTGGGCTTGCCATGCAGCACTATGAACATTGGCTCTAGGTAATTGCCACTGATGAAGTGACATCCCCACCCCATCTGCAAAAATGGGAAGACGGGGTCTTGGACGGATGGATGGATGGATGGAATTCTATCAATCTGGAATAAATTAATTTCAAGGCTAATTTACCAAAAGAACTTCTTGCACCATACATTCAAAAAGAGATAATTAACACTGCCTGCACTATAATTCTACAGCAGTCATAGGTCAGATCCCAGGAATTAAGAAAATATAATTAATGTGAGTGATGCATACTAATATATATATATATATATATATATATATATATATATATATATATATATATATATATATATATGGGTTACTATCATTTTAGCAAGCATTACAGTGTTGTATCACAAAATAATGTGACCAGAAGGTCACAAGTTGTGAATGCTAATGACCACATGCTTGAACACCTGGACTTGCCCCAACTACTGGACCCATGTTAGCACTTGTTCCTTGTCTGCGCAGGTCAGAAGATTTTGATTTTCAACATTGTTTGCTCAAGTCGTCCCTGACATTGTCGACTTGAGACCTTATAGTATAGTCACTTTATTTTCTGATCCAACATTATAAGTAATACCCTGTGTATTCCCACAGTTTGAAGCAGAATGACCCCAAAAGTAGTGTGTGTGTGTCTGTGTGTGTGTATATATATATATATATATATATATATATATATATATATATATATATCAACACTTGCATTTACTGGGCTGTCACTAATTGTGCCCTACACATTACAACTCGGAAGCACATAAGATAATGCAGTGACTACTGTCCAGATGACGAGCCATTCCAGGAGTAGGTGAGATAGAGAGTGGGAATAAGCAACTGATAGCAGCTCTCTCATCTTGGTGCATGGGAGTGCTATGTCCTATTACGTTGACAGTACCTGCTGGACAAAAAGGATATAGCATGCAATGCAAAGGCTAGGGACATGTGCTTCCCTCTACTAAGCCATGTTTTCCTGGTTACCTTCTCACATATTTATGGAAGCTATCATGAATACAGGGAAAGATTTACACCTCACTGGGGTGGATTAGGTCTAGAAAATGGAAAATCTCCCATGGCTGCCAGGATGACAGCAGTGCTATGACCATCTGTCATTCTGATGATGGAGAATGAGTTAATACATCACAGTAAGGCTTAGATGATTGATATGGGACAGGAAAAAAAGAATATTATACAAAAAAGTGCCCTACCTAACAGGAGTAGAAAGGCTGGGACTCGCAGTACTTGAGAAAATGGTTGAAGTACAGGATCCAGAGACAGGTATTGGTTTGTAGACAACATGGTACAAAAGAAAACAATAATGGATCTACAAGGCTAGATAAAATATCTGTAACAGCTCTATTTTATGCTAACAGAACCTTTGCAGATGATACACTGTAGAGAAGACCCTGCACCCCGAAGCTGCACATGCAGTCAGTATTGTAGAATAATATGAGTTTATGAATACCACATGCCAAGGCTGGTAACTGACATGTTTTTCACATGTCATTTCTTGCATTGCTGAGAAAACTTAAGCCCTATCATAATGGCATTGCCCAGCACCATCATCCTTTGAATTATGCATGTGTACATGTTCTACAAAGCCCCTGTGATATCATGTGTACATGTTCTACAAAGTCCCTGTGATATCATGTGTACATGTTCTACAAAGCCCCTGTGATATCATGTGTACATGTTCTACAAAGCCCCTGTGATATCATGTGTACATGTTCTACAAAGCCCCTGTGATATCATGTGTACATGTTCTACAAAGCCCCTGTGATATCATGTGTACATGTTCTACAAAGCCCCTGTGATATCATGTGTACATGTTCTACAAAGCCCTGTGATATCATGCGTACATGTTCTACAAAGCCCTGTGATATCATGTGTACATGTTCTACAAAGCCCCTGTGATATCATGTGTACATGTTCTACAAAGCCCCTGTGATATCATGTGTACATGTTCTACAAAGCCCCTGTGATATCATGTGTACATGTTCTACAAAGCCCTGTGATATCATGTGTACATGTTCTACAAAGCCCCTGTGATATCATGTGTACATGTTCTACAAAGCCCCTGTGATATCATGTGTACATGTTCTACAAAGCCCCTGTGATATCACCTTAGCACCCATGATCTGGCTAGAAAATGTACTTAAAGGACTCCATAAGTACATACATATTCACTGGCAGATCATATGATCCAGCCAACACATGGACATCATGTATGGTGTATTTATCAGGAAGGACACCCTCTATAGCTGCAGCCTGCTGATGTAACCTGTAACTCACCAGGTTAGTATGGTTTGCATGGTCTGTTAAACAGCATAATCCCCCCCCCGCCCATATCACCATTAGTGTTGAAACAAGCACAGTGCAGTGACATTGTGCTTTATACCAGTGTCCCTCATAAGTGCAGTGTACACATGGAAAACGTGAGCATAAACTGTGTCCCCTATGTTATCACTATCTGTGCCCTTCACATCTGTAACCACCAACATGTGAACTCATTGACACTGCTATGTCAAGAAATGTGTCATGACATTTTGCTGATGTGGCAGCTATACTGTTACTATCACTATGTGCTCCAACAGCACTGGGCACATCAGAAATAAGTCTAAATATCAGCTGGGATGCAAGTATCATAGCAAAACATTAACAAACAGTTGAGCATGCATGGGTCATGTGTAAAGCTACATAAGCTACCTGTTACAATACTAAAGACCACACTCTTATTCTAACATCAGCATGTCATATGTTCAGGAGGTTACCCATACAATGATCACAATAACAACATTGATCAAGATGACATGCATTAACATACACAACACATTCCTGCAGCTTAACTGCCTGAAGGATAGAAAACATAGTGCTGATTCATTTTATATTTAATGATCTGCACATATAAATGCATTTTAACCAAAAGCTGATTGTCACAATTTAGTTGGTTTAACAGTAAAATCCACAACGATATAGTTATTACATAGCTGGGGTGCTAATGGAATGCCTGCCTCTATGCAACCAGTTGGAATTACAGGTGTGGATCATGACAACTCAGCAAAACAAGAAATTCAGTCGACCATTTTGTGCAACACAGTACTTTTCTTTTAGGATGTACACATTTCTTTTAGTTTTGTGTGGCTCTGCATGACTGGTGGTGGCATCATTGGCCTGTTGACCCAAGGAAGGTATTCCTGACAACGATGGTCACTCATGTCCATCACACATCAGTGGTAGGCTTATACTCTACAGCCATGACCCCCCCGACAGCATTTATATAGCAGGCAGTATCTTCCCACAAACTATTTCTGTTAATCTGTTGCCTTGCAGGTTGGTACATGTGGTTAAGGCACTAACAAGCATCAACCTATAGCCCTGAGTCTGATTCTCTTAGTCTGCATTTGCTTACTTTCTTCCTTTCTTTGTGATTAAAAGGAAGTTAAGTAAATCAGCTTGTCTTTGAAAATATCAAGTTGTATCTGTGTGGTTTACTTAATTTACAGATAAAAAAAAACCCTCCAGTCATATCTCTCGACCTGTTATCGAATTAAATCTGTTCAAACACTAAAATAATGGGGGACAAAGGCCCTAAAATAGGGACAAATTTTAAACATTGCTGTTATAAACTTAGAAAGTTGCCAGAATAACAGGATTGTGTTGAGTGCATTTTTATGAAGGATATGAAGTCGGAAACTCACGTTTGTAATTATTTAGTGACTTCAATTCTCGATGATTTGCTAGAAAATCGCAATTTGTATGAGGAACAGACCAAAAATATGAGGCAAAAATCTATACAGCTGAGAGTTATGATTCCAGCAGATTTATCCAGTTCTGAGTCCCTCAATGAGAATAACATTCTCACCAGTATCATCAGGCCTTCAGTAATCATGAATTAATGTTAAGTACATGCAGCCATCCTATAAATACAACATTATGGTAGAAAGTATGGCTAAACATTCCTCATATCCCTGTGAGAGGCCTACAGGATGTATACAATACATAAACAGCTATTTGCTGCATTGTGTGAGTAAACCAACTTTGCAAAGTTAGTTGCAAGGACAAATGTTCCTAACACCCTAGATTTTTTTTTAGTTGGGGTTTACTTGTCTTTTCTGCACTGCAGACACAGCGTGAACCCTCTGTTTCCTCATTGCAGTTCACTAATTCCATTAAAATTAATTCACCTAGTATTTAACTCCTCCAGGTTGAAGTCACTAATACCCCCATTAGGGTGGCAGTGACAGAGTGCACCAGAAGGAACTTAAGCCTGAGCCCAAAAGCCACTACTGCTGCCTATTGGCTTTGTCAGGTTCATTTGGACCCTGTTGTCATTATGCCTGTTCCTGTATCATCCAAGGTGTGGGTTTTGCAGTGAGACATGCAAGTTTCTCTGTTCATGATATAATCCATGCCTCACTCTGTATAGAAACTGCCTCTGTGTGATCCCCAGTGACCCAGGGAATTTAACATTTGAATATATCTGTGACAAAGATTTCCTACCCCCCCCCCAAAAAAAAAAGCAGATGAGCAGGCTTCAGCCTCGTCATTATTCACCCCTCTCAATCCAGCATCAAGAGGCATCTAAGCCACTAATGTAACTTGGGTTACCTAGGTCACGGTCAGGGCTGTATTTATCTAGATCAGTGGAGTGGTCTATATCCAAAAGTTATTATGTATGGTAGTATGTTGTAAACCATGACATGTAGATAGTACAAGTGGTACATATATGATTACTGTGGACAGTACAACTTCAGAAAACCACCTGTGAGATATGAATGTTCTCCTGCAATGGGTTTTATGGTAGCATGTTGTGCACAGTAAAGGAGTCCCGTTTGTGGGGAAAATTTATTGACTTGTTAACAAGGTTGTTGGATGTGTAAAGAGACCTTTTTCAGACATGACCTTAGAAAATTTGACAGGTACAAAGCATGGCCAAATAGGCAATTCATAAAGTTACATGACCTAAATCAGCCAGAACATACAGAAGTTGCACAAGTATAGACAGAGAGTAAAAAAGGTATAAAACGCGTACATCAATTGCAAGAAATATACATTACAGAAATACACAATAAAAAATGGTATGACATGTGAAAGTGACTGCAATGTTAACTTCCCCTTATACATATAGTACAGATGTGGCTTTAACAGATGTGACATTTACAATGTGTGTATATATATATATATATATATATATATATATATATATATATATATGCAGTTTGTTATGTAGCAACTCTCATCAGTGGCTGTGTGCCAAAGAAGAGATAATTATTTTTAGTTAACATGCTGCCCTGGGTTTATGATTTACAGATTACCAAAGCAGACAAAGTTATCCTAACTGCTGATTTATTTTAATGAGTTTCTTTTTAAATTTGTTTAGTCACTGAACCGTTTCATTTCTTGAGGAAAGTTGTTCAGTGAGGCGGTGCTAATTTAGCAAATGTTTTTTCACCTATGGATTTTTGAGGGATGGACTGATTACAGTAATAGATTTATCACTAACAGATTTTAGTGGGTAAATAATATCTCTGTGATAAAGCTTGGAGTCGAGGGATATACAGTACCAGCAGATAAGGAGCTTACATGTCAAACAGATAAAATGTCGGGTAGATCTTGCCATGATAGGGATGTGGTTTATTTTTGAGTGGCATCATGTGTAGCGATGGCAGAGTGAGGTTTGCACAAAATACCGTTTACATCTTTGGACTTGTATTGGTAACAGAGGTGGGACAAGTATGCACATTTACAGGTAGCAGGAATGGTTGATAGGGTTGGCATAATGTTTAAGGTCTTTACCTTACAGATACAGGGTACAGGGTTTGATTCTAACCTCTGGTTATTGACTGGACTTGTATGTAGACTGATAGACTAGCATTTTTAGTATTTACCTGAGCTTGTGTGTGTGTGTGTGTGTGTGTGTATGTCAATATGTCAATGAGGAGTGCCACATGTGGTAATTGTGTTTATTGTAAGTTGGTATCTTGCACCAAGTCTTTTACCTCTGTTAATACTTCCAAAGTATACTCAATTAGACAACCAATTACCTGAAGTACTGAATGGGTGTTATATATGGCCATTTGCCAATGCAGTGCATTCTATGTTGGCCAAACTTGTAAGGCTTTTAAAAATAGGATTGCCGTACATCTAAGCCACATACATTGTCAGTGTCCCAGATGTGCTCTTTATAAACATAAAATGCCACATCCTTCAGCACATTTTATTTTTATAGAATTAGAATGCATTAGGGGCAAGGGTTTCACTAATTCGTATAAACATATGCTGTTAGACCGTAAAGAGAAAATGTGGATAGTGAATCTTGGGACTATGTATAAGCCAGGTTTGAATGAACACTGGTAATTTGTTTTATATATAATACTATTCCTTATATGGTGATGTACATGGGCATATATTAAAAAGTAAGAATGTTTTATGTGTATATGTACATGCATGCACATGCTTATCAATATATGTACAAGTATGTTTTTGTATTTACATTCACATGTATGTGTGTATATATATATATATATATATATATATATATATATATATATATATATATATATATATATATAGATATATGCTTCTATTTTATGCACATATACATTTGTGTTTTTTAAATATGTGCATTAATTTGTGTGTTGGAAAAGTATTTATAGTATTAATTTTGATGCACATGTACTTGTTGGCTAGGTATTCATGCAGTTATTGGTGTATTTAAGTATGTATTTTCACTATCTTTTCGGAATTGGTGCAACTCTTGAAATAGGGGCATGTCTCTTTAAATGGAGTTTATTTAAGTGAACAGGAAATCGCATGCCTCTGCACTGTGACGCTTTTTTTTTGCGAAACCGGTCTATGATGGTCATGTTGGTTGGAGGCCATTTCCATTATCTTAGTTGTTTATTTATTGTTTTTTTTTTCAAAATATTCTATGAATTAAAGGAATTCCACTTGAAACTTTGTTTTTTGAGTGCTGGAGGTTTTTGTCTTCAAGATATATATATATATATATATATATATATATATATATATATATATATATATATGAATATAAATGACTTGATCTAAAACATAGAATATCTGAACACTAACATTTCACACCATACATTGGTTGTTAAATTCCACATGCTGCAGAACCATCATTTTTGTTTCGAACTTTGCCACCAATAGTATTAGCTTCGCTGTCATCCCACCTTGAATGAAGACTTGCGGCTATCTAGTATGATAATATAGCATGAGCACTGACTGACTAGGTACAGTCTGCCTCATAGTCACTTCAAAAATCCTGGTGATTGATATACAGAGATAGAATTGGCTTCACTGCATTGAAAATTAGGGATGCTACTACTCTGATGACATTGTGGATAGAGACTGGATAAAAGGAGAGCAGAGGCCAGGTTCTCATAAGGTGCATTTTGTATATATGCTACTGGATGCATATTTTATGGTTTATAATCATGACATTGTATCAGTTGCATTAATCTGAGTACATCATCATCCATTTTGTTTTGCTGTTTCAGGTCATGGTTTTGCAATGGGTTTTCATTTGCATTAACCAAACTATTAGTTCTTGATACTGGATTGGTTATTATGCTCTTTACCAACTCATAATGCATTAGTGAAAGCCAGCTTTTGTATATGTATTATCAAAAGTCACTGAATTAATCAGTTGAATAGACAAATCACTGAAGGGAAATGCCAGTAAAATTACTTCACTTCAAAAAGTATATAATCATACCAATAAAATACACTGTTTAAATATTTATAGTCTTTTAAAGGTGTTTTCCACACTAAAAGATTATGTTTAGTTTAATAAGTTTAATATTGTCAGGGAGACCAAAATCTGTAGTATACTGTAATACTGTTTACAAATGTGCATTTATGATTACTTAGTAATTTATATTTTTCTTACATTTTTTTAATGTGCAAAGCTTAATTATAACTCACATTTCTATTTCCTTCAATCCACAGACGCATGGCATACCAGTGTACTCTAAAAGGTAGGTGCATATGTATATAAACTTTTCTATATTTTCTATATTCTATATTTACTCAATACTTCATTAGGCTGAGCTAGAACTGTTGTCATTTACTCTGGGCCAGATTTACGAAAGCTTGCACAGAGTGCAAGAAGATAGGAGCTCACAGAGGCAATATGTCTGCTGTGCGATCCAGGTACAGCCAGCAGGGGCGTGCACGAGAGCTGCTAAAGCTACTCTTGCACAGACAGCATCATGGTACGCAAATTACCTCATTTGCTGCTGAAAGCATGCAAATGAGGTAAATTTGCAATCCAGGAAACACTAACCAGTCCGTGGAAGATTAGTGTTATCTGCAGAAATGTACTCCGTTGGTAACAGAGTACCGTTCTGCAAATAGCTAAACGGAGCTAAGACAGCTCCAAATAAAGGATGCAAACAGTTGAGGAAGCATGCCAATGGCCAAATATAAGGCCATTGGCATTTATAAATGTTTAAAATTATTAAAATCTATTTTATTTCCCCGATCTCCGATGTTTAAGCATAGCACAGCACCACGCAAATGTGCAGTGCTTTAAAAAAACAAGAAAATAATTTAAAAATAGCCAAAAATAGCCATTTTCACTAAAAAGCTTATCCTACCATGCAGGTGAATGGCAGGCTGAAGACAACATGGCCACTGAGCACTGGTTGCTAAGGGGAGAAGCTCAGTGTGAGAGATGTAACCATGCATTAGTAGTCAATCCTATGCAAATGAGGATAAGGATAGTGAATCCCAATTTTCCCCAGCATGTGAGCCATGTCCCAAGAGTGTAAGTGTAGGAGTAGGCGAGTAGTAGAGTAGAATATAGGTAACATCATGAGGGGGTGTGTCAGAAAGGCAGTAAGCTAATTGGAGCACAGTGTCTTGTGTTTGTCCTGAGTTGCTCAGGATTGCAAGAGGCGAGGCTACAGTTGTCCTTTTTGAAAACCAGAAACCAAAGGTGCACACCGTGGAAATATCTGAAATTTCTTGCAAATGTGCACACAGCGTGTGCACGGCGCTGCCCTGGGCAGAAACAGAAAGGGAAAAGGAAGGAAAAGAAGTAGTAGGAAGTTAACCAAGGAGAACTAGCAGAGCTGCCAGGTGAAATATATCAGAATCAGCCAATTACACTGGCAGCAGACTAGCCCAGCCCAGCACTTTAAACTCTGCAAACAGCATTCTTCCCTGTTTTTTCCCCAAGAACTCTGCAACACTGCAGTATACAAAGAGGGAAAGTTTAAAAACTTTAAAGTCAGACAAAATGTTAGGGGCTGCTCTTACTATCATAAACCAACATGTGCAAGGTGCTGAGGGTCGTGATGTTGTGAATACTGCTGAGCAACCCACAGTGAGGATACGGAGAAGAGTGTACAGACCCAGGGTAACCTACCAGGGGCTACATGAGCTGGAGATAGTGGAGCACTATAGGGTGGACAAATACCTCCTGCAGCAAATTGTTGAGCTTTGCCGGCCATGCCTCACACACAGAACCAACAGAGGGGAACCCATCCCAGTGGATACCAAGGTATGTGTTGGCCTAAGAATACTAGCTACAGGTACCTTCCAGAGACCAACTGGTGATATGATGTGGATTTCACAGGCATCAGCATCCAGGGTACTGCACCAGTTCCTAGATGCCATGTCAGCACATGTCGGTGAGCACGTATATTTCCCCGGTTCCTGTGAGGCATTGGTCGGCAATATGCATCTTTTCCACCAAATATCAGAATACCCTGAGATAGTGGGTGCAATAGACTGCATGCACATACACATCAAAGCACCACCCGTTGAGCGGGGTAGGGTCTACATCAACTGCAAGGGCTTCCCCTCCATCAACTGCTAGGTTGTGTGTGATGCCCAGGGCATAATAATGAATGTGTGTGCTGGCTGCCCTGGAAGCTATCACAATTCCCACATCTGGCATCTGAAGCAGCTGTACCAGAGATTTGCCAGTGGGGACATCCCTGATGGTCACCTAGTGGGGAATGCTGTATACGCACTGGAGCCATGGCTGATGACACCCATCAGAAATGCACACACACCAGAACAAGAACTCCATAATGAGGCACACGCACAAACAAGAAACATAATTGAGCATGTGTTTGGGATGCTCAAGTCACGCTTCCGGTGCCTGGACACATCTGGTGGAGCCTTGCAGTACTCACTGACTACATGTACCCAGATTGTCATGGTATATGCCATGCTACACAATATGATCCTGTGGAAACAGCAGCAGCAGAAACAACATGGGGCAGGGCCAAACAGCCCCCCACCATTGCCAAGGCCTGCACAGGCACATTGTGACTCAGAGGAGGAACAACCTGAGCCTGCCCCATTCGGTAGAAGGAGGCATGCCCAGTATGCCCTGGCCTTGGCAAAGAGGCAACTAATAGCACATACACTGACTCAGTAGGACCCCTGGAAATAACACCTCTCTCTGACTCGCACAAACAGTAAAAGTGATGCCTAACTTGACACTACCTGTTTTCAAACATGTATAGAGAGTGTAATATGTGCATCTGACATAGGCAGCCCTGCAGCACCACCTGAGGCATGAGTCCCTATTTTAAGCAATATAAAGCACTGCTAAGCAAATTTTACCAGTATTGAGCATATTTAAATACAATTGCGTTAGCTGCGCACTGCGCTAACCAGCGCAACGTCGGACAATATTGGGCAAAGTCGAGCAAAGTCAGATAAACACGCTCACACCTGCTTTACTGTTCCTTAACCAGTCAGGTCTGCTCAGCAGGAAAATAAAAAGCAGTGACAGGGCTCAAACTCATGATACTGTGCACTATAGTCACAATACTGAACCACTAAGCCATGACAGCATTTCACTGGCACAGGCACAACTTAAGTCACTCACACATACCAGTTGGGAGGGTCTCATACCTAACAGTCACAGCCAGCAGGACAATTGTAGACAAATGCAAACACAAACAAATGCTGTATCATGCCCTCTGAAGAGGCATATAAGTAACCTCCCCCCAGGCCTATGCAGACAGATAACAGCAGGCCAGGCAGTGTGATGTGGGTTGGGTAGACTATGAAGTCACAAAGTAATATGCGTGTAATTGGAAGCTAAGGTCTGTAGTATAGTGGTATGCCTCAAGCCAGTATGATAGGCAACAGTACAGACTGAAATGGAGTACCTGGCATAGCAGTGCAGGCCTAGCAAATGTGTATAAGTGTCAGGTGTACCCCTCATCCTATGTACACCCACAGTAACAAACAGGTGTGCCCCCCGGGTAGAAATGTGCAAATAATAGCTGTCCCACCGTATGTAGAAATGTTTATAAGTCTATGCAAATTGACTCATGGAAGCCCTGCAGGCACAGCATGCTTCCTGTAGATGTACAACACAAGGGTGAGCCCCGAAGTAAAAACCAACTTGATTTTTCACACACATATAGTATATATGCCCATAGTGGGCATGCTCACACACTTAAACAAACGAAGCAAATGTCAGGCAACAACATACTGAAAGGTCATACTGGGCGTGCTCACACACTTAGGCTATGTCTGAGTACAGCAGTGGGCCACACATATCTGGCAGTTGCAGTTCTTACTCCAGACACTTGTCACTATTCACCAATCCTGCCTTGCGCACACAGTGATATGAAAACAGACCCATATAATATATTGGACCCCTGTCATAATCAAACTATGTACTACAAGTACTTAAGTTGTTCAAAGAAAGTGAAAATCCAAAGAAGATCAATAAATCTCCGACCAGTATCATCAAGAAACAATGAACACTCCTAACATTATCCAAGCCATGTTCTGGCAAAAATATTGCCAAAGAGTCCATAGAGAACCATGAAGCTTTCTTTCGCTATGTCATAAATATCAATGTAAACTCATATATGTTCTGAGTCAATGCAAAGTGTAAATGAATACATGTACATGACTGACATTGCCAACATCTTGTCAGACAAGTTCATACATATTTATCCCCCTCTCACTGACAAAAGGGCCATTTACCATACCTGGAGATTGTGAAAACCCAGAAATCACATATACAATGGTTAAACAGCTCTATCCAAACCTAAAAACACGGCGTCTATGGGATGACATGCTTTCCCTGGCTGTGTCATATGTGAACTCCAAAACAAACAGACCCTACACCTGAACAGTCTGTTGAGACTCACCCTCTGTACAGGAAATGAAACTGTTGAATGGGTTACAGCAACATTTGGCACACTCCACAAGTGTTGATGCACAAGAGACCATGCGAACTATAGTCTTATAAGCCTAGTAAGCCTGATCTGCAAGGCCATGGAGTCCATCATTATGGAACTCATAAACAGCTATTGGGAGCCTGCAAACACCCAACCCTACCCATTTTGGTTTGGTCAGGGGCAGATCATGGTTCCTAAACCTGCTAGACAGTTTTCAAGGCAGTCACCCAGGACATACATCAATGAAATGAGGTCCACATGGCCTACATAGACCTTGAAAAGCCCTTTTCCAACATCCCACACACATGTTGTATCCACAAAATCAACAACCTGTGCATAAACACGTATGTCATCTTATGGATTGCCAACTGAGGCACAGATAGATCCCACAAGGTAAGAATTGTGGTCTCCTGTTCAAGCTGGTAACAACTGCTCCTCCCCCATGGCTCAGTCCTGGGACCCCTCCTGTCTGGTGTATACTTTTCAGAAATACAGTCAAACACATGAGGGCTATGTTTAGCAAAGTTTGTGGATGACTGCAAAAAGGTTGTCATAATCGATGTTTGGGACAACAGAGACATCCTTAAAAAGGGTATCAGTCAGACAGATGTGGTGTCAAAATTATGGCCTCGAGCTACAGTCATACAAATACCACATAGGTGTCAACACCCTAAATATAGAGGTAATAATAAGAGATCTATGGACACATGTGGATAGTCATCTGTACTTCCAGAAATACATTCACAAAGTGGTTAGAAAATCATGATATGTGTTCCCACAAATTGCCAAGGTCTTTGCATGTAGGTCAAAGGAGGTTCCCTCTACTCATCAGTCATTAGACCCATCAGAGAGTATCATGGCACACTTGTGATGAATCTGACTAGGCACCTTCAGCAGCTGGAAAGACCACTGAAGTACTTCAACAAGAGGATTACTGGCCTCAAAAAGTTGCCCCATGCAACAAGACTGAATTTAACTCAATCTGTACTCTGTTGCATACTGTCTACTCAGGCGATCTCTGCCCAACAGACAGGTCCATGTCCAATGCAGAACTGATGTACATGCGCTATCTGAAGTAAACCCACACTCACTGTGCCATATGTTCTAGGGATATCATCATCACAACAATAAATAGAACATGTTGGAGGGATACATTACTAACTCACAGACTTCCCTTGCTTTGGAACAGGCTCCCAACCTACATTAAGATGAGTCCCTAACTGACACTCTTCCAGAGGAGCCTTGATGAGTGTATGTGCAAATGAGCTGTCACACCATGGATCACTTCATCAGCTCTACTATACAGAAGCCTAGGGAACTAACCCCATGTGTGGTGATAGCTGCACACTCTGGCCATACTAATATATGCCTTCAGGCAGATATCCTATTACCTACCTATGTACCTATATATATGGATATATATATATATATATATATATATATATATATATATATATATAGGGGAACACAGTATAATAAGGATGGGCAGAGATGTGTGTGACAGAGAGCCATCCAGGACTGTCCCACCCAGCACACATCGCAATGGCACAAAAGACATGAGGTGCACATCTCACCCACTGTACATAACAGCCACCAGTATCTGTAAACATTACAGTGTATGTGGTCCATGTACCTGCTGTACAACATGACTCTACAATGAAGTACACATCTACTATCTGTAGACCTGTACCTGTCACATAGGTTCATAGGTATGTAGTAGACTATCTTCACGAAGGCATATATTAGCCTAGGCAAGTTGTGCAGCTTTCACCACCCAATTGGGTAGTCTCCCAAGCCCTAGTTCTAATAGTTAGTACCCTAAGCCCCTTTCTAGTGGGGCTGCTGATGTGATGCCTGGTGTGAATTGTCTGTTTCCCATCCACTCATCAAGGTTCCTATTGAAGAGTCTCAGCGAGGGGCTCTGTCTGATGTACATTGGGACTCTGTTCCACAGTAAAGCAAGTGTCTGGAATGATACTCTATCCCACCAGCATGTTGTGTTCATTGTTGTGATGAGGTTCATATCCCTGGAGTGTGTAGTGCGACTCAGTTTTGTTATCCGTAGATGGAGCATGTTCAACAGTTATGTGTTGGACGTGGCTCTGTATGTTAGGCAGAGTGTGCCTCTGAGTAGGTGGTATGCAATGGAGAACAGATTTAGTTTTACCAGTTGTGTTGCATAACACAACTGTTTGAGGCCAGTAATCCTATTGGTGAGGTATCACTGTGGTCTCTACAGCTGCTGGATATGCTTAGTTGAGTACATCCAAAATGGTGCATTGTACTCAATGATGGGTCTGATGACTTAAGAGTAGAGGACCACCCTACCTCTTTTGATCCTGATGCAAACCTTTGTTGATTAGGTGGGCCACATAGGATTTCCCAATCACTTTGGCAACATGGTTGTCAAAGGAAAGATGACTATCTACTTGTCTCCCCAGATCCCTTATTACCTTGTCAGTTTTAAGGGGTAACACCTATGTGGTAGTTTGTAGGTACTTTGTTTTCACCAAAGGGGATTACTATGCATTCTTCCACATTGAGCTTGAAGCCATGATTCTGACACCACACATCTGTCTTATAGAGTCCCTTCTGGAGAATATCTGTGTCATCCGGGGAATCTATTATGGCAAACATTTTACAGTTCCCAGCAAACTTAGTCAACCACAACCCTCCTGTGTTGGCATGTACTTTTGAGAAGTCTATACCAAACAGGAGGGACCCCAGGCTGAACCCTGGGGGACACCAGTTGTTATTGGTGTAGAGTCTGACATGTAGCCAGCAACTCTTAATTTGTGGGATCTATCTGTGAGCCAGTTTGCAATCCATCTTGTGTTGTATGGATTCATGCCCAAGTTGGTGAGGTCAGCTATGATACCTGACTGGGGAATGGTGTCAAAGGCCTTAGCGAGGTATAGGTAGGCTGTGTGGAGCTCATTTCAATCATCTGTATCCTGGGTAACTGTCTCAAAGAAATCCACCCAGTTCAGGAGGTGTGATCTGCATTTGATGAAGCCAAACTGGGTGTGATCAACTGTGTGAAGGTTCCCAATGTCTTTATTGTTGACTTCCATTATGATTGGCTCCATTGCCTTGCAGATCAGACTCATCAGGTTCATAGAGCATGAATGCCAAGGGTCATTTGTGGCCCCAACCCTGTGGAGTGGGAAGAACATTGCTGTGCAACATTCTATGGGTACATATCCTGTAGAGAGCATGTAGAGAGAGGTGTAGGTATCCTTGATGAATATGGATACATCCCCACCTATGTACTATGATCCAGGTTCTGATGCAGGAAGGTATGAAATGAGTAGTATCCTGGTAGTGCTGGTGTGCTCCCTGGAGCCTTGAACTAGGTGTTTGTTAATGCACAGATATCAATATTCTTCATACTGAGAAGTGCCTTGAGTGTGTGCATCTGGAGGCTGAGACTTCTGGCAATGAGTAACATTTAGCTCACTTTGTGGTTATTTGTGTTGGTTACTAGGTTTGGTTTGTCCTGAGTGACCGGTGTTCCACACCTAAAGTCAATGCCTCATTGGTCCGATCTGACCATAAGCTAATAACCCTACATATCCACATTCTGCCCCCACCCCCATTAAGGAAACTATGTTAAAAATATCTCCAAAGACAACTTCATGATTCTTAAGACAGAAGTGGTGAACTTCAGGACACCCATGCAGATGGACAATACAGTTATGACTACTGAATCCTACACAATTGCACTGTATAAGCACTTACATGAGTGCATGGATCGTGCTATCCCAAACAGAGCCAAGACGCTATCCTCAAAGAAAAGGAAGCCAATCTGGTGGGCCCCTGCCATAAACAAACTGCACAACAGAAGGAAGAAACTGTTGCAAAAGAGGGTAAAACCCATGAGTGGAGGAGCTCACTGGTCAGCCTCAGTAAGAAGCTGCGATCCCTGATGAAATCCTCCAAAGCTAGTTATGAAAACAAAATCGCCACTGATTCTAAAGACAACCACAAAGCATTCTATAGCTATGTCAAGAATCTCAATGGCAACACTCAGATCTGCTCTGAGTTGCAGCACAATGGCACTAAATATACAGAGTCAACTGATATTGCCAACATCCTGGCAGATAGGATCAGTGCAAACTTTACCCCCCTCTCACCCATGAAAGAGCCCATCTCTATAACGGAAAAATGCAAAGTTGCTGTCATCACGGCTGCACAGGTAAAAACCACTCTCCAAAGCCAGGAACACAGCATCCATGGGACCAGAAAACATCCCAGGCTGCGTTCTACATGAACTACAGAATGAACTGGCACCACACCTAAGTACCGAATTCAATCATAGCCTCACCTCAGGCTTTGTACCTGCTGAATGGCACACAGCAATGGTTATCCCACTACACAAGGGGGGAGCCACTATGGACCCCGGGAAATAGCGCCCCATTAGCCTGATGAGCCTGGTCTGCAAGGCCATGGAATGTATCATCATGGAACTTATAAACAAAGACATTGGTAATCTCCAAACTCTGGACCACAACCGTTTCGGGTTTGTAAAAGGCAGATCATGTCTCCTAAACCTGATAGACTTCTTCGAAGCAGTCACCAAAGCTGTAGACAAGGGTAAGGTGGTTCACACAGCCTATCTAGATCTTGCCAAGGCTTTTGACACCATCCCCCACTCTGGAATTATAGATAAACTCACTAAACTAGGTATAAATCCCTATGTCACAAGATGGGTTGCCAACTGGCTCACTGACAGAACCCACACTGTGAAAGTAGCAGACTCCAAGTCCGACTTCAGACCAGTGACAAGTGGAGTACCACAGGGTTCAGTCCTTTGTCCTGTCCTGTTTGGTATCTACTTCCCTGAAGTAAAGTCTAACACAGAAGGTCTTTGGCTAATGAAGTTCCCAGATGACTGCAAACTAGGAGCTATAATCGAAACTACTAACGATGTGGACATCCTACAAAAGGGCCTCACTGAGACAGATGCCTGGTGTCAAAGCCATGGCCTCAAGCTCAATGCCAAAAAGTGCATTGTCATCCCCTTTGGTAAAAACTCTGTACCCATGAACTACAACACAGGCAGTAGTATACTTAACAATGATAGTGTGATAAGAGACCTTGGGACATAGGTGGTCAGTAGACTCTCCTTTGATAATCACATCACCACAGTAGTCAGGAAATCCTTCTAAGTGGCACACCTCATCACAAAAGGTTTCTCATGCAGAATAAAAGAGGTCATTGTTCCCCTCTACTCATCACTCATTAGATCCATTATAGAGTACAACGCCCCTTTTGGTATGTATCTCACAAGACATCTACAACAACTGAAAAGCCTGCAGAAATACCTCACAAAGAGGATTAGTGGCATCAAATACATGCCCTACACAGACAGTCTCAAAACACTCCAGCTTTACTCTGTCACATATCGCCTACTCAGAGGTGATGTCTTCCTAACATACAAAGCTATGTCAAACACAGAGCTGTTGGACATGCTCCACTTAAAGAAATCCCAATCTCTCCGAGCTTCGGCCCCAAAACCCGGACCAAAATACAAAAGGAGGGGGTGTATCCATTTTCATAAAGGATGCCCACACCTCCAGGTTAGTGGCACAGCACGAGGCCTCGGGGAACATCCAAGTGCAACTAACAGTGGGCAAAGCTGCTTATCAGATCGTAGCCTGCTACAGATCACCTACCTTGTCTCAGGACCCTCACTCAGCATTCCTGAGAACACTGGAAAATATAAAGGTCCTACCAAACACCATGATATTAGGATATTTCAACTACCCAAACATTGACTGGGAGAATTACTCAAGTACAAACTCCTTTGCCCAATGCTTCCTAGAGTTTATAAACTCAAACGCCCTGGAACAGCTGGTCACCATGCCCACTAGAGGTGACAACATACTGGACCTGATCATCACCAACATGGGGGATCAGTGTTCCACACCAGAGGTAAATCCCCCACTGGTAAGATCAGATCATAAAGTAATCACACTGGACATCCACATCCCAACCCCAACCCGAGTCAAGGAAACCACTGTGAAAAACTTTTCAAAAGCAAACTTCACACTTCTCAAGACCAAAGTGGAAAGTTTCAAAGCCCCCTTGCTACAGGATAATGCTATCCAATCTGCAGAATCCTTTACAAATGCATTATATGAGCATCTACAGGGATGCATGGATCAAGCCATCCCGAATAAAACCAAGAATCACTCCTCCAAAAAGAGGAAAGCAGTCTGGTGGTCCTTGGCCATAAATAAGCTATACAACAGAAGGAGGAAACTACTACATGATAGAGCAAAATTCCAAAAAGGAAAGGCATCACTGATCAATATTAGCAAGAAACTATGATCACTCATTAAATCATCCAACGCCAGTTTCTAAAGAAAATTTGCCAAGGAATCTAAAGATAACCACAAAGCCTTCTTTAGCTATATCAAATATTTAGGTGGCAACTCTCATATATGCTTTGAGCTACTGCAAAATGGCAAAAAATACACTGAACCAACTGACATTGCCAACATCCTGGCGGACAAGTTTAGTGCAAACTTCACCCCCCCTCACTCCCAAAAGGGCCTGTGTCCATCCCAGAAGAATGCAGAGCCCCAGACATCATGGACATGCAGGTAAAAACAGCCCTCTCCAAAGCTAAAAACACAGCATCAATGGGACCGAATGGTGTCCCAGGCTGCGTCTTACATGAGCTCCAAAAGGAACTAAACCCTCACCTAAATTCACTGTTAAGACTCAGCCTTACCACAGGCTATGTACCCAAAGAATGGCGTACAGCAACAGTCATCCCACTCCACAAAGGTGGTACCACAACAGAACCTGGGAACTATCACCCTATAAGCCTGACCAGCCTAGTCTGCAAAGCTATGGAGTGAATTATCATGGACCTCATAAACAGAGACATTGGAATCCTCCAGACACTGGACCCTACCCAATTTGGCTTTGTTAAAGGCAGATTCTGCCTCCTAAACCTAGTTGACTACTTTGAAACAGTTACCAAGGCCATAGATGAAGGGAAGGTAGTCCACACAGCTTACCTGGACCTCACTAAGGCCTTCGACACCATTCCCCACTCTGGCATCATAGACAAGCTTACCAGCTTGAACATTAACCCCTATGTCACGAGATAGGTGGCCAAGTGGCTCACGGATAGAACACACATGGTCAGGGTTGCGGGTGCCATGTCTGACTCTAAACCAGTCACAAGTGGCATCTCACAGGTCTCTGTCCTGGGACTGCTCCTGTTCAGTATATGCTTCTCTGAGATACAGGCAAGCATGGGAGGACTATGGCTGACCAAGTTACCAAGTTCGCAGATGACTGCAAACTGGGGGCCATAATCGACTCTCTGGCTGACACAGACATTCTCCAGAAGGGTCTTACAGAGACAGATACCTGGTGTCAAAACCATGGCCTCAAGCTGAATGCCAAAAAATGCATAGTCATCCCCTTTGGAAAAAACAAAGTGCCCATGAATTACCACATAGGTGGTAATCCACTAGGTACAGAAAATGTAATTAGGGACCTGGGGACCCAGATAGCTAGTAACCTCTCCTTTGATAATCACATTGCCAAAGTGGTTAGATATTCCTTCTATGTAGCCCATCTAATCACAAAAGGGTTCACCTCTAGATCAAGAGAGGTCATTGTGCCCCTCTACTCATCACTCATTAGGCCCATAATAGAGTACAATGCCCCATTTGGTATGTACCTTAATTGGCACATGCAACAACTGGTAAGACCATAGAAGTACCTCGCCAAGAGGATCATGGGCCTTAAAGAGATGGCTTATGCAGCTCGACTAAAGAAACTCCAGCTCTACTCGGTTGCTTACTGCCTGCTCAGAGGTGATCTATGGCCTGACGTACAAGGCCATGTCCAACCCGGAATTAATGGACATGCTCCACCTCAAGAAAAACAAGTCTTTTAGAGCCACACACTCCAGTGAATTAAACCTCAGCAAAGCAATAAACAAGACGTGCTGGAGAGATAGATTCCTGTCTCAGAGACTTTCCTCGCTCTGGAATAGAATCCCAGTTGATGTTAGGCAGAGCCCTTCGCAGACTGTCTTCAAGAGGAATCTTGATGAGTGGATGGGAAATTGTAAATTTACCCCTGGGATCACTTCAGTGGCCCTGCTAGACAGAGGCCCAGGAAACTAATTTAAAAGGGAGGCAAAAGCCAACACATTCTGGCTAGGCTTATAAATGTCCTTGGGCAGATAGCCTAGTACCTACCTATGAACCTACACGCTCTAGGGACCTAAACCTTGTCACCACAATGAACAGAACATGCCGGAGGGATAGATTCATGTCCCAGAGACTTCACATACTCCAGAATAAACTACCTATCTATATCAAACAAAGCTCCTCATTAGCACTCTTCAAGAAAAATCTTGATGATTGGATGGGAAATAGGAAATTCACCCTGGGGATCACTTCTGCATCTCTGCTCGACAGTGGCACAGGAAAATAAATTTCTTGGGTGGCAAAAGCCAGGGTACCTTTTTGGCTGGGCTTGAATAGGCCCCAGGGCTGATAGCCTAGTACCTACCTATGAACCTTTGAGCCTTGCTTAAAAAAGGTAATATGGGGACAGCAAGAGCCTTGGAAAGTATTCAGAAGCATAGGGGCGACAGGTGCAAACCATCTGTAGCAAAGCAACAAGGCTTGTCTATCATGTCATCACAAGCAGACAGAGACTGGATCCCCTTTGAATGACACCAGAAGCTCAGCCAATTGTTGAAGTTTATCATCTTTCTGTTATATTGCAGTATCATGTAGGTGAAGGTAAGATGCTTCTCAAGGTTTGACCCTGTATGTGCCAGCATGTGGTGCATCAACCCATATATGATATGGTCATGGCCTATGCATACAATACACTCACAATACACCTAGTATGAGAAGCCTGCTGAGGTTAGCAAATGTGAAAAAAACCTTTGTGCAAACTGTCAGCAAGTAATGTCTGTATTGCACCCTGTAACTCCATATTACTTGCTGAAGTGTAAAGACGTACTTAGTTTAGATTAAGAACACCACACTTGCCAACTGTGTGTGTGTGTGTCTCTCCATGGGGAGAGAGCAACCTTTTTGGAGACTACTCACACCCCTTAAAAGTGGTATACTCATCTTTGTCATCTCATGATGTCACCATCCTACAAATATACCTGTGGAAAGAAGAAATCCCAGTAATGTGTATAGCGAGTTGTGTAAATGCGTACTGCTGTAGTATCATAATGTAGTTAGGTAGAGGTTTGAATCCTGCACTTGCCAACTGTGTGTGTGTGTGTGTGTGTGTGTGTGTGTGTGTGTGTGTGTGTGTGTGTGTGTGTGCGTGTGAGTGAGTGTGTGTCTCTCCCTGGGGAGGAGCAACCTTTTTGGAGACTACTCACACACCTTAAAAGTGGTATACTCATCTTTGTCAAGTCTGATGATGTCACCATCCTACAAATATACCTGTTGAAAGGTGAAATCCCAGTAACGTGTATAGCGCTTTGTGTAAATGCGTACTGCCGTAGTATCATAATATAGTTAGGTAGGGATTTGAATCCTGCACTTGCCAACTGTGTGTGTTTGAGTGTGTGCGTCTCCCTGGGGAGGAGCAACCTTTTTGGAGACTACTCAAACACCTTAAAAGTGGTATACTCATCTTTGTCAAGTTTGATGATGTCACCATCCTACAAATATTCCTGTGGAAAGGTAAAATCCCAGCAATGTGTATAGCGTGTTGTGTAAATGCATACTGCTGTAGTATCATAATGTAGTTAGGTAGGAGTTTGAATCCTGCACTTGCCAACTGTGTGTGTGTGTGTGTGTGTGTGTGTGTGTGTGTGTGTCTCCCTGGGAAGGTTCATCCTTTTTGGAGACTACTCACACCCCTTAAAAGTGGTATACTCATCTTTGTCAAGTCTCATGATGTCACCATCCTACAAATATACCTGTGGAAAGGTGAAATCCCAGTAATGTGTATAGCACGTTGTGTAAATGCATACTGCTGTAGTATCATAATGTAGTTAGGAAAGAGTTTGAATCTCGCACTTGCTGACTGTGTGTGTGTGTGTGTGTGTGTGTGTGTGTGTGTGTGTGTGTGTGTGTGTGTGTGCTCCAGGTGTGTGACACCGTTGGCCAATGTGGAGTGGGATTTGATTTTTCTAGTGTATGACATATCACAATGACAACTGTATGTGCATTACACATATAAGGTAGCTGTGGGGAAAATCCATATACATACATATACTTCATAGGTGGGTACTCTGCTTTCTCCATGAATGCATCTGTTATCTTTGCCAGAGTGTGCTGGTGCTTTCCAGACCTTAGGTCACTTCTGTATGCTTGTGACAAGCATAGCCACTGCAGTGATCCCTGGGCTATGCCTTCCATTTCACATCCACCCATCATGGTTTCTATTGAAGAGTGTGAGTGACGGTTTATGCTTGAGGTATATTTGAAACCTGTTCCAAAGCAAGCAAAGTCGGGCAAAGATGACTAATCATTATAGGTGTACAACAACCTCTGTAGATCTGCATGCACACCCTTTATTGCTTATGTGCTCCACAGAGGGATTTCCAAAACCCTTTGGTAATATGATTATCAAAGGAGAGATGACTTAACACGTGGCTCTATGTATACATTAGTACCTGTTCCACATTTTGGGAGCTAATACCTATGTGTTACTCTGGGGATACTTTGTTTTCTAAAAGTGGATAACTATGCTTTCTTTGGCTTATAGCTTTACAGCATGAGTTTGTCACCAGGTATCTGTATGATGCCCTTCTGGAGGATGTGTGTGTCATCTGGAGAATAAAGTATAGCCCACAGTATGCATTGTCATCAAATGTGGGCAGACATTTCCCTACTGTGTTTGCTTGTACCTAAGAAAGCTATATGCCAAACAGGAGTGGTCCCAGGACTGAGAGCAGGTGAATACCACTTGTTACTGGCATAGAATAGTACATGGAGGCTGCAAATGTTACTGTGTGTCCTACATCTGTGCGTCAGTTGTCAAGCCATCATCTAACAATCGTTTATGGTCAGTCTGTTGAGGTTATGTATAATACCAGTATGTGGGATGGGTATGAATTGCTGGTGAGCTATAGCTTGGCTGTGTGGACCTCCACTCCCTCACCTATAGCCTTGTTGACTGGCTTGAAGTCTACTAGGTGAAGGAGCCATGATCTGGCCTTTAGAGAACCTAAATGGGTATGGTGCAGTGTTTGCAGGTTCATAATGTCTCTGTTAATGAGTTCCATAATGCTGTGCTCCATGGCCTTCCAGATAACATTGGTCTGGCTTATAGGGTGAGAGTTTCCAGGCCCTGTTGTAGTTCTACCCTTAATCAATTTATGTTAACATTTGCATTGGGTGTGATGAGGGTGGACAGGTTTAACAATAAGTATATTAGAGGGTCAGGCCAGGTTTGAAGTTTAGTAGACCATGCCAGATAGGCAGGATTAAGTTGGTTTGTACATGTGCTGAGGAGGGATGCAGAGTATATTGTGAAATAGATGTTAAGGATGAAGCCGCCAGGTAACAGGAAAAGAGGAATGCCTAAGATGTGGTTTATGGCTGTGGTGAGAGAGGACATGCAAGTGGATAGTGTGACAGTGCAAGATGCAAAGGGCAGGAAGAAATTATGTACTATGGTGACCCCTAATGGGAGCATCCAAAAGGAGAAGAAGACATTGTAGCTCAACCCTTGTGGACTGTGAACACCATTACCATGTGTCATTCCACAAGTATGCAACCTGTATAGAGGCTGCATCTGGACAGAGCGTTTAGGTGAGTGGTGACTTCATATGTCAGCTTGTGTATGACACAGCCAGGGACAATGTCCATTACCATTGCCACTGTGGTGTGTACTTTGTTAAAGAGATGTTTTAACTAGAGTGTCTGTGAATCATCAGGTTTTACTTTCTTCGGGTCTGGAAATGTGGCCCTTGTGTAATGACAGGGTGGCGAAATCTGCATTCAAACTGTCTGACAAGGAATTGGTAATGTCCGTCAGATAAGTGTACTTTGTGACCATTTACATTAAATGTGACCCAATCTGAGATTTCCCCTGTAGATTATGAACAGCACTGAAGAAAGCTTTAGTGTTGTCTTTGGAATCCTTGCCATTTTGTATTTTGAAGCTTGCCTTGTATGTTTATTGAGGGATTGTATTTTCCCAATGATACTGACCAGAGAGGTTATCTCTTCTTGGTATGTAACTCTTTTTTTGGTACAACTTCACACCTTCTATTATATATTTAGTTTATGGCATGGGGTCCATGAGACTAATGGTCTTTTACTGTATAAGTGAGAATTTCTTGTGTTTGTGATAGCACGGTCCATGCAAACCTGTAGGTGAACAGTGTGCATTAATAAAGGATTATGCAGCTGGGACAGTGTTAACCTTAGTAACACAAACCAATGACAGATAGCAACAACAGCATCACCCACAACACAGTGTCAACCCATGTCATACACACACATGTGTACTCAAGTTCCAAAATGTGTGTAGTACAATGCATACTGGCCACCAATAGAAAGTATGGAGTGTTAACACTGGCCAATACAGGGCATGTCACCCTGCCCATGTGTCCATTATGCACGTACATGTAGACAGTGCACCTCCACCATGTTCACAAATGTACACCTGCAAACCTGTGGTGCACACACCCCACACTTACTGTCCACTGTATAACACATGCTGACACAACTACACACATCAGCCAAGTGCCACATGGGCAAACAAAACACAATTGGAATAAACACTGGTGGAAACAATACTACATTGCTAATTACAGCTTTAATGCATCACGCCTGCTCAGCTACACCTTCAATAATATCATTACAACTTACTGCTGACAACAGCTACACATTCAACCATTGCTATACTTTATTAAAGTCACCCTGTGCATTAGCACCATGTTAGCCTGTTCCTGCATCAATGTTACAGATGACAGGAGGTGGCACAGGTTTCATCATATGCACAGGGTGTGTTGTTGGTTTGCCAGAGGCCTGCACTGTGTCATACAATCAACATGTGTGTGTGAGGGCCATATAGGTGGCAATCCACTGAGCACAGAAAAAGTCATCAGGGATCTGGGGACCCAGGTTGACAGTAGACTTTCGTTTGACACTCATGTTGCTAAAGTAGTTAGGAAAACCTTCTATATCGCCCACCTGATTATGAAGGGATTCACATCTAGATCAAGGGAGGTCATCATCCCCCTGTACTCATCACTCATTAGACCTATGATTGAGTACAATTCCCCGTTCGGAATGTATCTGACCAGACACCTGCTGCAGCTTGAAAGGCCCCAAAAGTTCCTCACCAAAAGGATAAAGGGTCTCAAAAATATGTCTTATGCTGCCCGACTGAAAGAACTCCAGCTCTATTCAGTCTCATACCGCTTGCTCAGAGGTGACCTGTGCCTGACATATAAGGCCATGTCAAACCCAGATTTGATGAATATGCTTCACCTCAAAAAATCTAGATCCCTCAGAGCCACAAGGGTGGGAGACAAACCTTGACACGGTTATAAATAGAACATGCTGGAGGGACAGATTCATCACCCAGAGACTCCCTGTGCTGTGGAACAAAATCCCGGTACATGTGAGGCAGAGCACCTTGCTGGCCTTGTTCAAGAGGAATCTTGACCAATGGATGGGAGATCGCAGATATACCCCAGGGATTACTTCAGTGTCACTGCTTGACAGAGGCACAGCAAAATGATAGGCATAGTTTTTATTCAAACTAAAGGGGTGGCAAAAGCCACATAACTATGGGCTAGGCTTATAAATGCCCTTGGGCAGATAGCCTAGTATGAACCTATGAACCTATGAGTACTCTTATGGGCCAATGTTGATGTAATGTGTGTGGGTATGTGTTTGCCCTAGGTTTCTGGTTTATGTGTGTGTGTCTGCATGCACACAGTTCCACCATGTGGCTGCCATATACGGGGATTTGTGAGACAGCTACAGACTGTACCTGGCAGGCTTTACAAATCACTGTCTCTGGCCATGGATATGAAACCTGTGCCTGGCAGGGGTGCTACAGACAGTATCAGGTACTAATCCAGACTGGGTACTATCCAAAGAGGTTGACATATGTCCACTGGATCCAGGTCCCTGCTGGGACTGGCCAGAGCCACGTGCATATGGTCTTCTAGGACGGTCTATGGACAGCCCCCCCCAACATTGCTGGGGCTGGTATTGGCACTACGGGAGTGGCTGTGACTTGCTGGACATCCATGGTGACCTCCAGCTGCTGATGTTGCTGGCATATGTCCACGTCTCTACTGTCCCGCACTGTCCTGACACATGGACATGACATTGTGGAGGACATCCAATGTCTCACCCCAACGTCTATCAATGACCTCAGTGTAATTACGTATGGCACCTGCTAGGTCATGGATACTGTCATTTACAGAGGTTTTATGAGCCCTCTGTGCCCTTAGTCCCTGTCTGGTGTACCGCTCCATTCGTGTCTGTGTCTCCATGACAGCCTGCAACATGCATGTGGTAGAAAGAGGTGTGGCACGTCTGCCAGGGGCATGATGACCAGCAGTGCTCTGACAAGAACCTGTGGGCATCTGCCTATGTGGTACCATTCTAGACGTCTGGCTATGGCTGCTGTGTCCTGATACATGTGCCATAGATACCACACTGTCCTGGCCAGTGCCAACCATACACTGTCCCTCAGCTAAGGGCAATGGTGATGATGGATGGACAGGCAGTATGACTGTGTGCATGGATGGGGTGGAGACTTGTGTACTGTCAATTGGTGGCCCAACAACAGACCCTGACAAACCTGCCTGTGCCTCAACACACCTGTCCTCATGATCACTGTTTGTTTCAGTGACATCAGGTTCCCTGCTGTACTGAACCAGCCTCACCTCGGCACCTGTGAGAGGAAAACAGGAATCACACTTTAAGACCTGAACATGATGTCAGACTACATGCACACATGTACACACACAAAATTTCACTCCTCCCTAAAGCAAACACACACAATAGCAGCAATCTCAGAACATACACAATAGCAGGTGATGGTGGGGTACAGTATCACAAGCAAAACAGTCATATCACACATGTCAGCATGCAGGACATGTGTTGCTCAACAGCATGCAGTACAAGTGTAGACAGTCCTTGTTACTAACAGTATACATGACTTTGATGCATGTGTTTTGTTATTAGGTGATAGGCCTCCTCCTGGAACACAATGCATACATGGACACAACATTGATGTGCAGGTATTCAAAACTCTGTAATGTACTGTGCACCATAACAAGCAGGTGTACATACCATGGCTGAATGTGTATCTGTGTGTCAAATAGGTATCCAATGCTGATTACAGCCTCTGTGTCTTTAGCAAATAATTGTAGACACATTTTTAGCACATGCATGATGAGTACTCACACATCATCATCAGTGGTGCATGGATAATTGATGTAATATCATTCAGCCACATACCCAATGTATGGTACTTATGGTGAGTGTAGATCATATTGTGGACATGCCAGTGTCATCCATGACATGGCATGCTAAAACACAACTGCATATTTAAACACTACACATACCCAATGTGTGTCATATGACCTAGCCACTCAAATAGCATCACAAGACATATATGTGTCAGTTGTACAAATGGTGATTGGTATGCATATTGTTTAGAGGTGCATATGTGTGCACAAATGCAACATGAAGGTGTATAGCAAGGTCTATAGCAATGAAAGCTATGTGTAGTACTGTGGTTACAATAACTGGATGGGGTATAGTACCATAGGTCATCATCATGAAACATCATGTGGTCACTCAAGGCTACAAATGTTTCTCAAATCAGCACTACTCATGCTGTACTGGAACTGTACTACCTTGGCTACATTCACCATTTCACAACCAGTTGTTACATGAGTTTGTAAGGAGGCCAATAAGGAGCATTCCCTGACATGAATGTGTTGTGTGTTGCAGAGTGTTTAAATGCCCCATGATAGTCCTCTACCCCTCAGGTATATTATGTGTAATGTGTGGATGAGATTTTGGATACTGGAGTGTGTCTTTACAGAGGGTTTGGGAATCCTTTATGTGTAGCATATTAGAATGCTCTGTGTATGACATAGATGTGTATGTTATGTCAATGTTGAGTATCAACTGTGCCTATCCAATGGTCACTACAGTCTAGCCACATTTGTTTGAGATGGTCTGGGTATTGCATGTGTTTGAGGCAGCTAATCACATTAGTGAGATGTGCGTGGTCTTACACCAAAGATGCACAGCATGCATTATGGGTAGGTGTGTTACATGTGTAAATGGCCTACACCTTAACTATGACATGCACTTTTTATTTGCAATAATAAATGTAGAACACACTCACCAGCATCTGTCCGCTGCCTTGATGTCACCCCAGAGGGACCTACATAAAGATGAGACAGTTTGTCAGTGGCCACAACTGTGGCATTGCTACTGTGTGTTTGTAATCTTACAGTACAACAGTTTACATTCTCAGTGCTACAGAATATGTTCCAAATGATCAGTATTGCACAACAGCAGGCTCCACATCTTTTAATGACACACTCCACATCTCACATATGCATGATCAACCAATACAGATAACAGTAGTCTACAGATATGCCATATTACCTGCATGCTCCATGTGTGCTTGCTGGGTGGCTCCAACCTCCATTATGGTGTATGTCTGCTGCTGTTGTTGTTGGGCATGTGCCACCAAGCTCAGGAGCAGCTCCCCCACTCTAGTGAGGGGGGGTGGATATTAACACCACCTCCTGTTGCAAGCTGTTGTCTCTGCACATCAGCAGCATGCTGACAGACATGTCTGAGAAGATCACTGCAGTGGTGACGTACCTGCTCATATGTCCGGTTATGCAGGCCTACTTCATTTACCCTGTAGACAGCAGCTTGCCACATTGCAGTACGCTCCTGCTGGCCCTGGCTGGTTCATGAGAACATGAGACTGTAGTGTTGAATCATACTGGAGGTAATTATGTCATCTTCAGCACTACTGTAACTGGGGTTCTTGCAATGCGCTATGATTCCTGGAAGACATAAATACGAAAATATGTCTGAGCAAGTCATATGGCACATTTAACATTATACAGTACAGATATCACTGAACTGCCATATATAGCAACCTATTAGCTAACCGAGAGTGAAACACTTTAACTGCCACTTATCACTGCTCATCTCACAACTGCTTGGAAGTGCCTGGCTCGCTCTCAATCTAATGAACCATGTTTTGCACAGCAACAAAATAAAATCACTATATAAGACTATACAAGAGTACCTGGCACGCTGTATGCAACACGATGCACCACCTAGCCACAGCAGATATGCATCAAGCTGATGTGTAAAGAAATATATCATCCATTACAATCAGTGTAAGGTCCAGTAAATGCATTACTATTATACCACACAACTTGTTAATGGCAAACCCATGTCCAAAATATGTGCACAATTGGGAATATAGGTCGCATACTGCTGTAGTACACTATGAATGTTGCTAGATACGCAGTTATATGTTTTATCACACATATGTCAAAGGACATGTTACAGACATACCCACACACACATCAAACATAATTACAGGACACAAAGGTATGACAACCCAGATAAGCTTTCAGTGTGTACTATACAGTACTGTGTGTCAGTACTTACACAACCTTAATCTTGAGAAATGTAATCTGTGATGAATACAGGGACCACACAAAACAGTGGATGCAAGCAATGTGGACACACACCATACTTTGCTGTACTGGCCCTGAGCTTCAAGTAGTACTACAGTACACACAGGATTTGGATTCAACATCAGTACCAATCAATAACCATAGATGTAGTACTTTAGCCTCCAATGATACACCCTAGTTAAAACCAAGGGACTTAATCACACTGTATGCAATAGCTCTTTTTCTGCCTATCAACAGAATACACAGCATTTGCTAGGATCAAAGCAAGGACCCATAATATCATGACATAAACAGTTTCCCACTAAGCTATCCCACAGATACATATATTTGACGTATTTACAAACACATTGACCATCACAGTCAGTTACCAGTACAGAGAATCTATTGCAAAAAGTAGATGTAGGTGTGTATGAGTATAACTATATATATATATATATATATATATATATATATATATATATATATATATATATACACATATATATATATACACATATACACATCCATTGGTGTACATATAAGTATATATGTAGGCACATATGCATTTCACCTTTCATAGTGAGAATATCAATTATACAAAGGATGTGAGGTGTACAGTAATGTAATAAAATCCCACAGTCTTGGGATAAATGCATTGAAGGTGTTCACAGCCCAGGTTGCTTTAGCAGGCCTCACTGAATTTAGCATTGCAAACTGAACAAACCACACACATTGTTTAACCACCACATGTCATATACCAGCATTGTATGCTGTCTTGTTTGTCACACACTAAAACCTGCATACAAATATGCGCATACTAACCTTCACCAACATATATATCTCCACCCTTCACAAACAGTTGCAATATGTCCCCTGCTCTATGCACATATACAGATGTGAATATATATGACACATATATATTTCTCCGTATGTGTGTGGCATACACACACAAAGTCCACACTGCTGTAAGTCGCTGGACCTCACAGCTGAACTGTTGGGCCTTTCTACAACACAAACAGGTGTCACATATGAACACACACTAACATTAAGGGGGGTATATATGGCTACAAATGCTAGTTAAGCATACTAGACTGCTACAGCAGTTGCCAGTGCTATGCTACACTTTAATATGACTGTCATGCATGTGTTGTTCTGTCAGACCCATGTTTATATAATGTCAGTGCTAATCCCCCCAACAGCCATTGGCCACACTAATGTACAGAACACAGATAACATGGTTCAGATCTTTGACATTTAATGCTGAGCTACACATTTCACAGGTATGTCCCACTGCCCACAGGTACACACTGTATTGTCCATAGCAGTAGTTAAGCAGAACATCTATGCATAAATAAGTACTGCACATATGAATGGTTCACATTATGTAGACTTTTCTTCAATAACATCTACTACATGCCAGTAAATACATATGTGTCACATACCCTTCCTTTGTATGATTTGGTAATATTTATTTTTCCTTTGTCTCTCTCTCTCTCTGTCAGTCTCTGCAATAGAGTGATTGAGTTTATTGGCAGAGATTGCAGCCTGCTTTGTAGGTATTTGCACATGAGCATATGACGGCCTCTGCACCAATTAGTGGCAACCACTTGCTAATTGCATGCAGCCTGCTGTGTAGTAATTGCAGTAATCACTGTCATAGCAGCCCAGTACTATAAATGGCTAACTCAGGTAGGTGTGGCCCTTTCAGCTTTCCAAGATGGAGATCATCCTTGTTTGCTGTGGACATCATTGTTTAAGACAGAAGGTTGGTATAGTTCTTATATTAGAAGCCAGAGGTGTAGCCAGAGATTTACATTTTGTACTCAGACCTAATGTTGCTGCTTCCAGTACCCACTTGTCAGTGTAGAAATGTACTCACCCCTCAAAATGCTACCCCAAGATACATGGAAAGATGTACTTTCTTTTCAACTTTTACAATTAACTGCCATACAAAGCTAGTTATTGAGATGTATTTCTTTGGCACAAGAATTGTTTATGAACTGCTATACTGTGAATATTCATTTACTCAATTCTAAACAGGTTGTGCTTTCTAGTGTTGACATTAGCACAAGCTGCTCAGAAAAACTGGACACATTTCAGTACTGTGAGTATGCTTACCTACATCCTTGACAGTCCCTGCACACACAGATCTATTCTACATTTGGGTAGGGGTGCAGAAGTACAGAGGGCATAAGTATTATTGTGTGGATTTTATCTTGCTGGACTTACAGGGTTGCTGTGTACATGTTAGTTTATCAAGGCAAGTAGTCTGTCTGCATAACTCCCAACTGTGGACCTATCCACATGGTAGCCAGAGAATAGCCTGTTATTTTTTGTCTGTGCACCACACAGGTCTTTTCAGCAATAGAGCAATGGCATTGTTACAGTTGGTTGCTACCAGTACATGGCTACATCCATTTGTATTTCAGTGTTGTGTTCCTACATAAGGGTATGCTTCCGAAACTTCTTCCAAAGCTATTTGTATAGTGTGTAACAGCAGAAAGGCTGATATGCCTCTGTGTTTCTGCCTCTGCCAGACCTCGCAAACACTCAGGTACATATTTGAACAGACTCAGGGAAAAGTAAAGGAAAAGTCAGGGACACCTTTAAAATATTAGTGCCATTAAGTTGAAACATTGAGAGGATCAGAGCATAAGAATTAATACATCTTTTCTGAAGTAAAAGAAGTGTCTAACTCTTAATTATTGTCATTATTAATTAAGTGTAATTCACCACCTTTCTGGCCAAAGTCATTAGTTTTAGGAGGGATTCAGAGGGACAGAGATAAAATTTGTGTCAAAATATGGGACATCCTTGAAAATTAGGGACACTTGGGAGGTATGGCCTCTGCCCTAAACAGATATGCCAGTGTTTGTCCTGCTGTGATACTGTATGGGGTTGTAAAGTGATGGTGTAACATTATTTCTCGCTAGAATGGCTGCTTCTCTTATCACAGTCATGTAATGTAATCCCACAACAACTGTAGGTAAAGATCCACAGAACAAGTTGTGTGGTATGGCATTCCTATTTTTTCTTTACATTCTCTCATTCTGATGCATGATATATTTATTTCAGCACCAACTTGTTGTATATCTACCATGGCTTAGTGGTACTTCATGTTGTGTAGTGTGTACAAGGTCCAGGGTTCGAGACTGACAGAGCAGAACAAGGGCCCTCACAAACAGAGTGACTAAGGCACTTTTAAGCAGTTGGAAGCGGGTTTGCGTGGGTTTGCACAATGCTTAGCAATGCTTAGCTAAGTGCAAACAAGCGCACACTCGAACAAACCCGCTAACTACTGCTTAATAGTGCTTACTCTCGCTAACCCCCATTCTCATTTCTTTGAAAGAAAAGAAAAATAGGGAGATAGGAAAGTGGTGAAAAAGGGGCACAAAGAGGGAAAGACAGTATGGAAAGTAGCTCCGGATGTGCAGGACGGGTGTAGGGAAGGTCCATAGCTGCCCATTTCTTTAACAGCAACAGCTGTGTATATGGAATAAATTTGGAGGTAGATATGAAACCTTCAACCCCTGAGAGAGGGGTGAGGGCAAAAAAGTATGTTGTAATGCCAGTTAACTTACATTTTATATGCCCAGTGGACATGTGTGCAAAATGGGCAGCTATGTATGGGGCGTAATTTTTTTTTGGTGAGAGTGGAATGTGGGGGAGGGGAAGTAGGTATATTTGGGGAGGTAGGTTGAGGAGGTAAACAGACAAGACAAACAAGATGCATACAGGGATGGTATATGACACATGTGGTGGGTGAGCACCTTTGACGGGGAGGGATGTTTGGAAATCGCAAGCCCATGAGCTCACAGATGGAAGCAGTGAGACTGAGGTCCCCACACATGGGAAGTCACCACTGCACCTTCACAGCCCAGAGGGTGGCTGTGCTGGGGGCTGTGGAGAAAGGGCAGGCTGACCTGGGAGTTGCGCCACTCGTGGCTCAAGCTGGCGTAGAGGTTCTGCAACAGAACTTTCAATCTCTCTATGCACCACAGCGCGGACCGTTCGAAGGGTGATAGGTGGTCCTCCTCCACCCAAGCTTCCATGGGGAGGCCAAGCCCCATCCCCTTCAGCGCTTCCACCCGAAGGTGGCACAGGGCCTGCTGGTGCCAGGTGACATGGCCAGCTGAGGTGGGACAGGTGGGTCCGCTGGGACCGGCCTTCCCATACGAACTATGCTTTGGAGGGTTTAATAAAGATATGGGTTAGCAACAGTCAACAGCATTCCCAATTAGTTATAACAGCATGCAGAAGTATTCCCAGCACACCAGATTTTCAACAGTTGAAAAGCAAGCAAAACACATGCATATATAGAACAATAGTGGACATTACAACAGCATGCAGGTTGAATTGATGGCAACAGACCACCAATATTGTGGTATTTTAACAGGCGCATGCATAGAAATAAATGCAAATATTTATAAACCAATAGGACATATGTCCCAACAAATGTTTTGAGATTAGACATACCGATTGAGGTCCAGAATTGCATTTTTTATGCACATACAGTAGGGTGGAAAAGGATAGCTCAATTAACAACTTGTATATCCTTCTAATTTTCACTACATTCCTATTAACTGCAGTTATATGTCCCTTACATGTATTATTACGCTATCCATTGTCCTTATATTGTGCAATTGGATTTTGTTAGATCATTATATACATAAGCTGTATCTTACATACAAACTGTCCAAGATGCAGATGTTACTGCTACATATTTTGAGAGTTGCTCACACACACTACTGCTAAGATGGTACACTGACGGCTCTACTTTCATATAATTATCTAGATATGTTCAGGTGAAAGTATCAGTTATATGTTAACACAATACCAAGTTACTTATGTGCCAGATTAAGCTGTACATGCTGGGCATGAACCAACAGTTGAGGGCTGTAAATATGCATAAAAGCTACTGGCACTCCCTTCATCCATGTTATATGGGCCTACCCAAGTGTGGGTTAACACTGCTTAATACAACAGTACTATTTGTAAAATGCAACAGTACAACAACATATCTAAGAAAATGACACAGACACACTCCAGGATTTATACATTTATTAAATGATTATTACACCTTTATTTATTGGGTTAAAACACTTTTCGAAGGCTCTCTCATTTATTTTATATAACAGTACATGCAGAATAATTACTAACCTGCCTGATGATGCAGCCTTTTAACCTATCTTCATGGGCTTGTTGATTCATAGCCTGGACGCCTGCAGCTGTGAAGTAAATGCAGTGATATTGAGACATACCTATCCATAGTATAGACAAGCATAGCAATTCTTAACTACTTAATACAATGGCTACTTACTCAGTACTGGGGCATTAGGCATTGCACTGGACTCCTGGATCCCCTGGTCCAGTTGATCCTCCTTACATCGCTTCAGTTCAGAATAATGGTGCCTGACCTGCTCACCAGTCCGAGGAACGCCAGTGACATTGGTGAGATCACGAGCAAGACTGTTCCAGGCCTCCGTTTTATATTGGGTGCCCTGGTACTGGCCCCACAGGAGTCTTTCCTCATGATTGTGAACAAGGAGCCAAACCATTACTTTGGTTTTCTCAATGCCCCAGCGTTGGGCTAGAAATTGTGTGCCTTATCCAACACCGGCCATGCTGACTGCAGAAAGGAGCTACAACCAGTTATGGCAAGTATTTCCACCTGTGGAGCTTAAATATGCCTCATTTCCCACATTTGTTTGTGATTGGCCAGTTTTGAAAAAACTCAGCTGTAGGCACACCTGCTTAGCTGATGTTGGCAATGTTTAATGGCTGTTAAAAGTGCATGGTTATGAAATGCTGTCATGGATTAGTGTTTATGTACTGTGACTATAGTGCACAGTATCCTGAGTTCGAACCCTGTCACTGCTTTTTATTTTCCTACTGGCCAGACCTGAATGGATAAGGTACAGTAAAGGAGGTGTGGCCGTGTTTAGCCTACTTTGCTCAACTTTGCCCTACGTTGCTCAATGTTGCCCAACGTTCGGCTGGTTTGCGCGGGTTAGCGTGGTGCGCAGCTGCGCGCAAATACATTACACTTGTTAACGCAGTGCTCAGCTATGAGCAGTTGGTTTTAAATATGCTAAATACTGCTAAAATGTGCTTAGCAGTGCTTTATATTGCTTAAAATAAGTTACTCATGCCTCAGAATAAATAACCATTTCACCTTCATGTAGATATATATATATATATATATATATATATATATATATATATATATATATATATATATAATTCGTTCACTACTACATATAACATTTGAATGCTTTTTACAAAACTTATACATGATAAATGTCAGGAAATATTTTTGTATACAGATTTCCAACAGAAAATGGAACGTGCAGTAGTGGGACTCGAACCGGGAATGCCTCCTCTTTGTGTGAAGGCTCTAACCACTATGCTATCACTATTTTGCTTAATTTGCATATTGTTTTCTTATTATCCTCTTCGGTGTCTAAGCTGCTAACTGTAGCTAAGCAATGGGCAATCCAGCGCAAACACGTGCAAATACAGGCAGCTATATCGTAAATAAAACAACAAAAAAATAAATTTCTTTTAATTTTTAAATTTGTACAAGGTTTAACATATGGGGGAGTGCAGTGTTACAATGTCCACTTGTGAGCGGACTCGCTCATGTAACTAGACATTCCTGGAGTTTCGTCATTGCAGGGGCATGCATTTTTGGACTGCTCGGCAATCCGACATGCCCCCTACACTCATCCACGCTCCATGTGAGCTTTAGAGTTGAGGCAGCGTGCCCTCATTAATATGCATGGCACGCTGCCATCATACTCTTAGACTGGTGTTTCCGTGTAAGACTAATTTAGTCTTACACAGAAGAATAGTAAATCCTAGGGTCTGTGTTCTGCATGTTTTAACTTTATATAAAGAGCTATTAGCAGTTTTTTCCAGATAGGACAAAAAGGAGTGCCATACTTCTGGAGCCAACTCTGTTGTAGTCTTCCTAATTTTTCATGTAGCTGAAACCAGCACATGTCTAGAGCTATGGAGGAGCTTTTGTACATGGGGAGTTTCAAGCTCTAATAGCTCAGCCATGAGCACTTAAAAGTTTTTTAAATCACAGGCAAGGATGCTCAAGCTTCACAATATAGTAAGGGATGTTTGAGTTCCTAAGTATATTCAGGGATACTTGAGTTTTCTGATATAGTCAAGAATGCTTGAGTTCATAGTATATTTAAGGATGCTTGAGTTCACAGTGTAGAGTCAAATATGCTTGAGCTTCACAGTATACTCAAGGATATTTGTTTATTTCATGGTTCAGTCTAGGATGGTATAGATCATGCACTGCTTCCAGGCCTGGCTGAGGTTCCTCATATGGTAATACAGGTCCATGTTGGCCTGATTTATGATCCTGTATGTGATCCATCTTGGGATGGCACTTGCAGACTGTAACATCTTACTCCAGTGTGTGAGAAAGAACTACCATGGCAGGGCTAGCCACCCAGCAGTATAAACCTTGGCTCTAGATGATTGTCACTGTTGAACTGACACCCAACCCTATGTGCAAAAATGGGAGAAAGGGGTGATGGATGGATGGATGAATGGTAGTAGTACAACAATATTCAGTGCTCTTTATTTTTCACTGCACAGTTATTTAAACTTGTATGAGGAGAGTCACTAGTTTTCAGTTCTATCACACATCCATAATCCATAGCACCTCCCTGTTGTGCACCATCTGCACCTTTTTCACCCTGCACCTGGTATCCAACAACTTCCTATATATTTTCTTCCACTGTGGGATCCATTCAGTGTTTTACTAGTGTCCCTGCCTGTCATGTCAGCCTTGTATGTCCACTTAAATGGACAGCTTCTGTATTATTTCTGTTCTTTGTGCTTACCTCCAGTACTCCTTGCTATGCTTTTCTCCAAAATAATAATTGTTTGTGTTTGCTATCCATAACCTTCTCCATAAGATTACCTACTGCATTCTCACATGCTTACTTTATGCTATGCCCTTTGCAGTAGCCTATATCCTACTTTCTCCCTTGACATTTGCACTTTGTAGTAGACAGCTCCATGCACTGCATCCAATATCTTTGTTTGCTTTTCATGGTTTGCGTTTGTGGTGTATTTTGAAAACTGTTTCTGCTGTAATGGCTGCATGTCTCTGCATAGTCTGTAGTCACATTTGTGTGGTTACATTTTGCTTAGGTGTTTAATGTATTTTTTAACTCCTTTCATGTTACTTCATGTACACAGGACACTTGCATCTTGTGTATATATTCTATGTGCACCATTATATTTTGTAACAATTTATTAGTTATGTTGCTATATGCTCAGGCAGTCTTTGTGGAAACGCAAAACCTGAAACTGCAAGTTCAGCATCTGTGAAGAAAGCTGTGAATGTTTAAATAAAATAGCCGATATTGAAGCTTGTCATTTAGCATTTAAAGAAGTTTTGCTAGCTGCTTCTTTCTGCACCCCCTTAACACGGGGACTTAATCTCCCACCCTGCTAATTATACATACTAACTCAGAAATTGTTGGACCTCAGACTAATGTCCTGCAATCTCCCCAATCTCAATTGCTTATACTAAATCTGAGATTTCTGTACTTTGGAGTAAAGGAATTACAGTTACTATGGTGTTATAGTTAATTTAAATTTCTTTGATTGTATTCCAAAAACTGCAAATAAGATCTTTATGATTTGAACAGGGACTCCTTTTTAACATGATTGCTTGTAATTGGTCATCATCAATTCTGTGATACTGAACGTGTCATCACTTATGTGGCTTTCCTCGTATATATGTTAGCCACTGTGTTATATGGCTAGAGGCATAACTTGGCTGTTGTTGCATAATATGTGAACATTTGTAGTATTTCCAGTACTGATGCTTACCGGTGTATTTTAAATGGGAGTTATTAGTAGGTGGTTCTGTGAGCCATGTGACTTCTTCATTAGTCATTGGATGTACATTATATCCAATGTCTCTTGAATTACATATCTTGTATAAATATATACATCACTGCATGTGTGTGTGTATATATATATATATATATATATATATATATATATATACATATATATATATATATATATATATATATATATATGTGTGTGTGTGTGTGTGTGTACAGCAGATGTTTTCCTGTGGTCCTACTAGCAGTGTGGTTAAGTTGTATTTGGGTATCTCTTGATTGAGTCCGGTCTGACACTCACAGATCTGCAGAACATATGCTGTACATTTTTCCCTCAGAAGTGTATTCACTTCTGTGTGATATTTCTGCATTGCTGTACAGACAACACTGTGAATTTCTCTTCAGGGCATGCGCATTGGTCTTCTGTTACAGTGTTTGTATCTAAACTTTATATTCATGTGGTATATTAAGCAAGATTTTTCTTTTCACTACTGTTGTGTTTATGTTTACTCTAAGCCTTAAATATATAGACAAATGACATGTTTGTCAGTTATGATAACCCTTACTCTTTTATTAATGTTTTTATGTGTTTAGATAATGTGATGTAGTAAGTGCCTGCTGCTTGTATAGCCTTTCCACATACTTTTGAGCTCTAGGCACAAAGCATATTGATTGTGGACATGTTTCAAGTGGAGTTAGAGTTTAAAAATATACGTGTGGAATCTGCACCCAGAAAATGCAGTGGTCAAGCCCAGGAGGAAAACAGTATGAAGTTGCATGAACCCAGTGGATTCTGACATAAAGGGCATTTGTAGCTACCTATGAGTGTTTAAAGTGTTGTTTCCAGTACCACACTGTCTGATTGTGTAATTTTAAGTTGGTTGCTGTGCTCCATTGTCAGTACCACACTGTCTGATTGGGTAATTTTAAGTTGGTTGCTGTGCTCCATTGTCAGTACCACACTGTCTGATTGGGTAATTTTAAGATGGTTGTTGTGCTCCATTGTCATGCTCTTTATCATTATGGACTATGGCTTGTGTAGTTTTTGTTTCATCATTTTGTGTAGTATTGTGCATGCCATTTAGAAAGTACATATTTCTTTCAGTTGTGCTCGATATTGTTTTAGTACTGGTTTCTGACACACATTATTAATATAGGTTGTTAAGCTTGGGGTAATGGAACTAGAGTGCAGAGGTGTATTTCTTTGGCGTAAAGAATTTGCTATGGTTTTGATGGTTCTTCACTGCTCCATTTGTCATACTGGAGCTGACATATGATTTACAATGTGATTTATGTTTAAGATGTTTGGTGACTTTCCTACTTTAATAAGCCATGCTACTGCTAGAATTTGCCTCGGTACCACCTTAGAATCCAAACAACTAATACCTTCAGCTGCATGGCCATGCGCCTCACATAGATCATTAGACTTAACTGCAGCAGAACATTGGTAAGGTGTTTGTGAGTACGTTATATTGCTCTAGACATCTGCAGCGGGTCTATATCACTTTGTCATAGGTTCATTTCCACAAATCTTCATCCATTGACCCTAATACAGTGAACATTCACATCAGCGAATGTTCACTTCAACATATGACTTACCCAGGGAAAGGAACGTGTTGGCCATCAAAAGAAATTTGCCCTTTTCCCCACTGTATTGTGATCTCGGAGCTGGTATATATAGTTGGGGAGGGTGCTTAAAATACTATGCTTTTTCTGATGGTCAGAATGCTGGACAACTCATTCCTTTCCCTGAGTAAGTTGTTTGTTGAAGTGAATGTTCACTGTATTAGGGTCGATGAATGAAGGTTCACTGAAATGAACCTTCAAGGAACTGATATAGACCCATCTGCAGCACATTGGTCCAAAGGTTGGTTTTCAAAAAGGGGTCAGTGGTTGTTTGTTTTCTTATGAGTACTTCATTACCCTTTTCTTGAAAAACAGAAAAACTGGTTCCCCTACTTTTATCTATGGGACCTTCATACATTTTCCAAGACTTTTATCTTTAGGGTCTACAACTTTAATTATGTAAAATCATAGCTCTCAACCTTCCATCTCCAAAATGAGGAACATTCAATGTGGAACTTTGAGGAACTTCGAGGAACATTAAGAGGTATGTGTAAAATATTCTAGTTGTCCCATTCACAAATTGTAAAATCACATCAAAAATGTATGCATACTTTTCTTTTCATGCCACTGTCAGTTACTGTGTGCACTATACACGTGCTGTTGTTCAATTTTTTTTTTAGAAAATAAGAACATTTTATGTCATTTCAACATTTTGGAAAACAGGGCATTCATATGCAGATGTTGTCTTTTGAATGCATTGTTTTTTTCTTAACTTTAATAGGCACATGTTTAGGGAAATGATTAACAGTAGTTTGCATTTCTGAGGTTTGTGGCCAATCAAAATCTGAGACTTGTACCGTGAGTGTTGCCTGGTCAATTTGTGTCCATTTTGTTATCTCCAAACACATAACCTTTTATATTAAGCATTTAGAATGACTCAGCAGAAAAATAAGGTGTATTTTGGCAGATCTCACTGGTGTTACAATTGTAGATCTCCTATTTTAAAGATGCGTTGAGCACAATCCCTGGAAATCATAAAAAACTCTCACTGCTAGTGGTAAATGCCTACCGCATGTAGATCAATAACTGACTGTGAGAAAGTGCAGTTCAGGGACAGCTATGGCTGCAATGAGAATGACCTCATTATTGGCTAAATAGCATGTCTCAGAATCACACTCTGCCTAACAGTAGCACTGCCAGACCTGAAGAAGGTATTGTTCTCCCTGGCAGCCTCTGTATTGCATTGGCAACGGCATCCCCCCAAACACATACAAATATACACACACACAGTCATCTACCCTTCAACAAACAACTTCATAACAGCGGATGACAATCATGGCAATGCTTACCTATTCATGAACTAACATATGTGTGAGTGCAGTCCACAGACACTGACACACACACACACACATTCAGTCATTTCACTACCTAACTCCTCCAGTATGACCACGGAAGCAGACACACACATAAGCACATAGACACACACAGATGCACACATAAACACACTGACATCCTTTGCCATTTCTTCATTGAACTTAAATGTGCCATGATTGCTTCCATGGGAGTGAAGGAATGAATGTCTTCTTTTGATGACTTTCACTTTTTCCTCCAACAGTAATTACATTATGTAGCTGGGCATTTTTCTGAATCGCTTGGCAGGGTAAATTGGTAGCTGATGGCATTTCTAGAGGAAAGCACACTGCTAATTAGAACTGGCCACTCCCTGGAATTGCCACATTAGCGTACTGCTCTATGTGTCAGACCTCCTCCCCCCTCTGTTCTGAGGCCACCACTTGTGTGAATAATCAACAGTTTGGCAATCTAAAAATCTGACTTCCTTTAAGTGAGAAAATAGCCATATTAAGGCCTCTTGCGTATGAATCCCAGCCACTAAATATTTCATTTGGTCAACAAAGTCATATTATATTTACTTTTTTTTCACTTCTGAACATTTTAAAATCACAGGGTTGCCAGCTAAACCTGTTCAGATAAATGACCCTTTATAAAGTGTTGTCATTTTTTTTTCTCCTTCAAAATATGAGTGACGTCTTTCAATCGTATTATGTTGCCATGAGCAGTTCTTAATGTTTTATGTAATTATGATTGACTCAACAAGTTTATTGGCCAAGGTCTAGTAAGGTATACTTTTTCCAAATGAAGAGTACTGTAGTGGGCACATCACATTCTTACTCAGATAAATAGTTTATATATTTTTTTTAAACACCTTTATTGAATTATCACTTGTGACATAAGCAAATTTACATGCATATAAAAATAATCACACTATAATTAACACAACAAACATTGTACTTCACATATATTGCTGTATATCATATAACCTAGGCAACGTTACATCAATTATACAATACCTGCCTTTTTTAAACAAGAAACATCTTTATTAAACCATAACTTACTACATAGACAATCATACAGTTATACAAATAAAAACAAACCACATTGACACAATCCTAGTTGCAAGCATTTTACATTACAAACCATACTGACACATTCCCACTTGCAAACATTATATATCACTTTTACTAGCCAATGTTTTTCAGTCAAACATTACATAGCTCATTTAAATCCTGCCGCCTTTTAAACTTTATTCCTCCCTTGTATGTATTGTTCCCACAATTCCCATTTTTCCTATGTACTTTGCTCCTACTCTTTTCTAAAGATCTCAATTCCAGTTGTTTTATCTCTGTTACTATATTCCGTACTTCTAGAATAGTTGGTTTATATTTTGATTTCCATTTTCTAATAATTGTTTTTCTCACAGCCAGCATTATTAGACACAGCAGGGTCTTACCATGCCTAGGTAATTCTGATTCTGTATCATAGCTGAGAGAAATCATCTCCCTTGTCAGACCAATCTGCCCACCCAGCATCTCCAACAGTGCACCCTGCAGGGAATCCTTAAAGTCTGCCAATTCACCACACTCCCAGAAATTATGTTCCCAATTACCTCATTCTTCCCCATCACACCTCCAACATTTGCTGTCTGCCTGAGGAAAAATGTTCTGGAGTCTACCCTGGGTATAGAAATATCTATGCAAATATTTCCAGGCAAAAATCATAAATCTTCTATATTTTGTTGTTATTCTTGATTCATTATAGTAATATTGTCATGTTGCTATATTGGGATGAAACTATTTAAAACTAAGGTTTTGTATTTCATGTAAATATTTGATGCAGTCTGTTATCTTTTGAAATGGTCAGCATAGCCTTTGTCAGCAGTATTGTATGATATAGTTGTTACATTTGAGTAATTTATGCTAGCACCAGTGAGTATCACAGCTAAGAGATTAATACTTTCATGCTTTTGCTATTCATTAGAATAGTGTCAGAGCTCTGCATACTAACATCCAGAGTAACACATGCTTGAGTATGCTTTTGCAGTTATAGCAGTATAGATGTAACGTTAGGCAGGATATTACATGCTCAACCAAGAAGAAGAAACAATCTCACACAGATGCTCTGCTCTTTGTAAACTCCTGCAGACCAGAATTATCTACCTTGTTTACCACATTCAGGGAGTAACAAAACTGACATGGAAACCTGGAGATGTTCTCCTAAATTAAGTGCTTTGTTTACTGGATGTTAAGTTCAAGAGTGGACTAAACCAAAATGAGTACTTCACTTGTCTCTCCCAAGACAACACATAGGAATTAACATGAGTACAGTGATTGAAAAGCAGTACATAGTTGCATTACAATGCAAAGAAATTTAGTTAATAAATAGAAACAATTCTAAGATTAGGCCAGAAGTTACAAACCACAGAGCCTACAGAAAATCCAATGTAAACTAAAAATGCTTAACAAAATAAACTAATGTCATTGTAAATATTTTTTGTAACATTAAATTTATAGCAGCAAAAGTATAAAGACGTAGTTGGCCTAGGAAGTAAGGTTACTCAGTGCATTAACATGTGCATTACATTTCAGTAACAATAATAACCAGTAAATTAACATCAGCAATATCATGGAGTAGTTCATTTTAAGAAGTGAGTTAATTTGCAATGTTAGTATAGTATTTCTACAAAAAACAATCTATACTTATAGTTGCACTGCACAGCAATTCATATAACAATAGTGTACAGTCACTTATGGTTGGATGAGATTGCCTATTAGTTCACAGTTCCTCTTCGCATGATTTTCACATACCACCTTTTACAAGAATATTGCTCAGCCATAACTGCTTCAGAACACATTTCACCTACAACCCATCTGCAGTAATAGAAATATGCATTTTTTGCAGTGTGCACCACCATGAGGGTGACAAGTCTCCAAACCTCTGTACATGATATAGTTATATATATGTATATAGTAACGCTATGGATTCACAGCAGTGATAAAAGGATAAACTCCTCAGGCAAGCTTGCAGTGGTTTCTCTCTCTCTCTCTAATAGTCACTATGCCTTTGACCTTAGCATTCCAGTCTAAAGTCCAGGCTTTTAGAACCTGGTCAAATGGTTATCAAACCACTGTAAGGAAAACATTACTTCACAAATTAATACGGTAAAAGCAATACTACCATAGCTAAATGCATCAATATAAAAGCAGAAACTGTAGCAGATGAACTGATCAGAATCCTTACAGCACAACTTTAATATTGTAAACAAAATAATACAGTATAGTCACTATCAGAGTGGAATAAGAATAACTTACATTGGTAGATGCTTATTATATACAGTACCGCATAGTTTGCTATTATTGGTTAATATATTGTCTCAAAAGTAGGGGTGGCAGTGAGGAATCCTATTGAAGGAAATAGAATAGAATGAAATAAGTACAGAGGATCAAGAGGAAGGAGCAATAAGAAACAACTAAAAGAGAAAGCATGTGGAAGCAAATATAATTTAAAAAGGAAGTATATAAGGAGGTAGAGAGGAATACTGACTGCAATTGCAGTAATGAAAAAAGAGAATTAGTGGATATCATGCAGTAAACAAATTTTAAAACATAGTTTCACTACAGGAAATATAATTCTAAGGTATTGCAGTAGTGCATATCTATGACAGTCAATGCATGCCACTATCCAGAAGTAGCACACCTGTAGGAAGGAGGTTTCCTGTCTCATTTTTATTGGTATTGCTAGAGGTCAGGTTTGTGACAATCAATTCATGTGCCATTCATGAGCAGCTCTATCTAAGACAAATGTTGGAACTATGATAGGCCCTAAATGCTACTGACATACCTCTCATCCTAGTAGCAATACAAATCATAGCACTGACATTTAAAAATCACAGCCTCAGAAAGAGTAGTGATGTCTTATCCTTCACAAAATAATGTCATTATATACTACACAATATATAGTTAGTGATAGGAAATCTCTCCATAGACTGTTTATGTATTTAGTAACTTATGTACCTGTAAACAGATCTATCTTTATGATGAACATCATAAATCTAGGAGGAGCGAGGCTAAATCTGTTTGTCAAAATCATAGAGCTATACCTAAATTTTAACAGTTGAGAGATATGGCTGCTGACCAAAAGTAACAAAAAATGCCCTGCTTCATCATTATTATCATGACTAAAGGCCCGACAATGGCGTACCTTTTAATGTGATCCCCCTATAAAAATACATTACAGAATGGATTCAGCATGTTACATGTTGCTACCTAGGAGTAGCATAGGCGATCAGAGATTTTTTGACAGGCTGTAACTACTCATCAGTGACATTGATGTATGTCAGACTGATCTCAAAGCAGCACTTGTCATATAAAGCCTCTGCTCCAGTTAATGGAGCTGCTGTATCTCTGAATGGTGCATGTGCTTGACAAGCAATGAAATGTAGTAGCAGTGTTGTAAATATGAAGGCCAAGCCCTCATCAGTGGTGCAATTGTTATCTGTCAAAATGGCTCTAGAACATTTTACTCTACAACCAAGGTACAGTGCAGGAGTCAGGCAGAAGTTTGGTCCCATGATCAGTGACCTTCTGCAGTAATATGGTATCTGCGTATTATATAGTTTGCTGGCAAACAGCCATAAATCAGTAAATGTTTATTTTCAGTTCCACACTTTCAGCATAAAAAATGTGGGATCTTGCCACATGAAATTTTTGAAACCATTGCTATTGACCTAACCTGTATTTTTCTCAATTTTTTTGAAAACTATGCTGACCGTATACATAGCCTACAATCTAATGCAGCTTCCAAAAAGAAAAGTTCCACTGCTTTCTCAAAGATAATTCTCACAGGCACCCTGCATTAAAATCAAATGATTTGCTGAAATTCTGTGAACCATGTATATAACTTCTTCAGGTTCTTTCATATAAAAAATGAACTTTCTGAAGTGCTTTCAGCTTATTCCTGTTAGCATCATTTGAAATGTAATTCCTGTATTTCTGTTGTTGTAAGTTATTCTTCCTACATTCATAAGAAGCTATTTTAGGGCTCCAAACTACATACTTTGTGCATGACACAAATGTTAATGTGAATGAGCACTACTTTATCCTGAACTCCTCCCTGTTTCTCTTCTGTGTGCTTGAGAGGCTGGCAATTTGAAAGTCAAGTGTCTGGCTTTGGCCAATCTGTAAGGGATTTAAGATGTCATTAAGGCCCCAGGGGGCCAAGGCAGCTGGTTAATAAATGAAGGAGTATATATAGGTAGTATAAAATAAGCCCAAAGCAGGAAAGCTTCTTTTTTCACAGAAGCTGGAGAAAGAAACAGTTGGTTTATTTCACATATGAAAAGATTATTGATGTCAGAATAGTTGGCTGAGGCCTGTTGTTGAACTACCACAGAAATGTTTTGTGGAAGTAGACAACTTTTATGAGTCTTTTTGTGTTCTCCAAATTCACAATAATGAAGCAATAATAAAAAGGAATATATATGTATGTACATCTGTATATGTATATATATATATATATATATATATATATATATATATATATATATATATATATATATATATATATATATATATATATACACATATATATATATATATATATATATATATATATATATATATATATATATATATATATATATATATACATATATATATATATATATATATATATATATATATATATATATATATATATATATATATATATATAGGTTCATAGGTTGACACTAGGCTTTTGGCCCTAGGGCCTATACAAGCCTAGCCATAACAGTTCCCTGGTTATTTCTTTTCAAGAAATTTTACTTCCCTGGTCCCCTGTCTAGCAGGGTGACTGACGTGATCCCCAGGGTGAATTTCCTATCTCCCATCCAGTCATCAAGGTTCCTTTTGAAGAGGGCCAAAGAGGAGATCTGCTTGACATGTATGGGCAGTCTATTGCAGAGATTGGGGAGTCTCTGGGACAGGAACCTATCCGTCCAGCATGTTTTGTTCATTTTAATGACCAGGTTTAGATCCCTGGAATGTGTGGCTCTGAGGGATTGGGATTTCTTTAAGTGTAGCATGTCCAACAGCTTTGGGTTTGACATGGCCTTGGATGCTAAGCAGAGATTGCCTCTGAGTAGACGATATGCGGCAGAGTATAGCTGGAGTTTTTTAAGGTGGTCAGCATAGGGCATCTGCTTTAGGCCTGTGATTAGTGAGGTATTTCTGTGGCCTTTCCAACTGTTGCAGATGTCTTGTGAGGTACATAACAAACAGGGCATTGTACTCTATAATGGGTCTAATGAGGGATGAGTACAGTGGGACAATGACCTCCTTTTTCCTAGATGAAAAGCCCTTAATAATGAGATGTGCCACATAGAAGGATTTCCTGACAGTTGTGGCGATGTGGTTATCAAAGGTGAAACCGCTGTCCACCTGTGTCTCTAAGTCCCTTATCACACTTTCAGTGTTTAGTGTACTGCCACTTATGTGGTAATTCATGGGTACATGGTTTTTCCCAAAGGGGATAACTATACATTCCTTGGCATTGAGCTTGAGCCCATGGGTCTGGCACCAAGCATCTGCCTCTGTAAGGACCTTTTGCAGGATATCCACATCATTTGGGGATTTGATAATGGCTCCCAGTTTGCAGTCATCTGTGAACTTTGTTAGCCAGAGTCCCTTGATGTTGGCCTGTACTTCGGAGAAGTAGATGCCAAACAAGAGTGGTCCCAGGACTGAACCCTGAGGTACTCCACTTCTCACTTGTATGGAGCTGGATTTGGTGTTGGCTACTGTCAGTAAGCCAGTTTGCGACCCATCAAGTGACGTAAGGATTAATGTCCAGCATAGTAAGTTTATCTATGATTCCAGGGTGGGGGATGGTGTTGAAGGCCTTGGTGAGGTCCAGATAGGCTGTGTGGACTGTCTTACCCTTATCCATGACTCTGGAGACTAATTCAAAGAAGTCAATCAGGTTGATCAACCAAGATAGGCCCTTCACGAAACCAAACTGAGTGCAGTCCAGTGTTTGAAGGGTATAAGTTATATGTTTTCATGAATGTAATACGGGTGTTAAGTGTTTAATGCAGTTTTTAATCATATGAAGTTCTTAGTGAGATGACTGGTTGAATGTACTGCACTGTGTATGGTAGTGAAGTGCTTGCATGATTATACTGGGTGCCTAAACAACTCAATAGGATTGTTTTAATAAAGGCTGCTGTTTTTGGACATATTGAACTATCGTGGCATTTGTCTCAAAAGTGAAATATCATTGCTGCAGGTTTTGGGTCCTGATTAGCCGTGCAGAGTTATTTTATTGGTTTCTCACTCATTTTGACTTTTTACCAGTGTTTGAAGGGTGCCAATGTCTTTGTTGATAAGTTCCATGATAATGTGTTCCATGGCTTTGCAGATCAGGCTCATTAGGCTGATGGGACAATAGTTCCCGGGGTCCAAGGCGGAGCCCCCTCCCCCCTTGTGGAGTGGGATAACTGTAGCTGTGCACCACTCATTGGACATGAAGCCTGAGGTGATGCTATGATTAAACTTGACACTTAGGTGAGCTGCCAGTTCATTTTGTAGTTCATATAGTACACAGCCCGGGATGTCATCTGGTCCCATGGATGCTGTATTCTTAGCTTTGGAGAGTGCGTTTTTTTACCTGTGTGGCCATGATTAATGGCATTTGGCAGTCTTTTGGTATTGAGATGGGCCCTTTAGGGGATTACAGGCGGGTGAAATTGGCACTGAATCAATCTGTTAGGTTATTGGCAATATCCTTGGGATCAGTATATTTAGTGCCATTCTGTTGTAGCTCAGAGCATATCTGAGTATTGCCATTTAGATTCTTGACATAACTATAGAATGCCTTGTGGTTGTCCTTGGAATCTTTGGCAATTTTATTTTCATGACTAGCTTTGGAGGATTTTATGAGGGATCACAGCTTCTTACTGAGGCTGGTAAGGGGTTTTTTTGTATCCTGGGATTTTCCTTTTTTCTGTAACAGTTTCTTCCTTCTGTTGCATAACTTGCTTATGGCAGGGGACTACCAGATTGGCTTCCTTTTTTGAAAAGTACAAGATCCTATTTGAAAAGTACAAGAAGTGTTTTGCAGCAACAGAGTCAGAGAAAAAAACATTACTGAAAATCACTGCTTTTATTTTAAATTTAAGAGCATACTGTTTAACTGTTATAATGAAAGCCAGTTCCAAATCATGCTTGCCTAAGTGCAATTAGGTTTTACATTTTAATTGTATTAGTTTTAGCCTTGTGTTTACATGAAACTGTTTATAAGAATAACGCCTTTTATAACTGACCATAAATTGAGAACCATGTTTTTTTTAATCAGTACATTCTAACTGGGAGACTTTTTTTTTGCTCTAATTTGCATGTAAACTGTATTGTGTATTGTAGTCCCAAAGGCAGGGGGGGGACTGCAGTAACTGACTTTAGTTCTGCTTATGAGAAGCGCCCACTGTCCTACTAGCAGTCTTGCTGTTATTGGAACACTGCAGATTCAGACATTCATATGGCATGGCATCATTTAGTTCAGGAAATGTTTAACGGGTGGCATGATGTCAGGATAATCCTATGGGCTAGGCTTGTAAAGGCTCCAGGGCCATTAGCCTACTACACACCTATGAACCTATGGAGGAGAGCATCTTGGTTCTATTTGGAATGGCACAATTTATGCTCGAGTGGATATGCTCCTACAGCACCTTAGTGTAGGATTCAGCAGTCGAACTTTCCCGTCTGCATGGGTGTTGTGAAGTTTGTCACTTCTGACTTGAGTAGCATGAAGTTGGCTTTGGAGAAGTTTTTTATGGAAGTTTCCCTACTGGCGGGTGGGGGTGGGATGTGGATGTCAAGGGTGATTAGCTTATAGTCAGATCTGAACAACGAGGGGGTGACCGCTGGTGTGGAGCATCGATCTCCCATGTTGGTAATGACCAAGTCAATGATATTTAAGCCCCTGGTGGGACTATGGATCAATTGATACAGGGCATTGGAATTTATGAATTCCAAGAACCGTTGGGCAAAGGTGTTGGTACCCAAGTAGTTTTCCCAGTTAATGGCAGGGTAGTTGAAATCACCCAGTATTAGGGTGTTAGGTTGTATCTTAATATTTTCCAGTATGTTTAGAACGGTGTAGTGAGAATCTTGGGGCATGGTGCAGGATCTGTAGCAAGGTACAATTTGGATTGCAGTCTTACCTAGTGTTAGTTGCACCTGTAGTATTTCAGATGCATTGTGTTGGGCAACTAGCCTGGAGGTGTGAATATCCTTGGTGAATATGGACACTCCACCACCTTTAGTGTTTCATTCCTGGTTTGGTGGCCCAAAAGTGTGATAAGAGTTGTAGCCTGGTATTGCAGGGGTGCTGTGTGGAGCCTTGAATCAGGTCTCGGCTACTATGGGCAACATGATCCAAGAGCTCTTCCATGTCTCTTTTCATGTAGTCCAGGGAGGTACGTCTCAAATCATTCACACCAACATGGACAATGACAGAGTCATATTTGTACTTGTTGTAGAGTGACTTGAGTGCATGGGTTATCTGGTGGATCCTGGCTTATGGAGTCACCTAGGATTAAGGTGTTGAATACGTTGTCTTGCCTTAGGGGCTGTTGTTGGGTGGCACACTGGTATTTTGAGCTATGTGTTACTTTGGTTGTGACTGGTGTTTGTTTGCGTATCAGCTTCAGAGCCCCTTGTTACTTGGGCAGGTTAATGTTAAGGGCCTCCGCATATGTGGGTTTAGTGTTTCTATGTGTGGGTGTTGGCGATGTGGGATGTTCTTCATCTCACATTGCTGCAGTCCTTACACTTGGGTAGTCCGCTGTCCTCGGTCGGCCCGAATATCAAAGTATTAGGCTGACGTCGGTCAAGGCGCTTAAGACTGACATCAGGACGTCAGGGTACAAATGCGCATGACCGACGTCATATCCTCAGTCTTTTTTGCTGCATGGTCCGATGCAGAAGCAGCGTTGCAAGTGCCGTTCGGCGTTCTGAAATTTTTCGAATTCGGAGTTTCAGACCGAGTCAAAGTTGGCTAAGTACCCCGTTGGGGAATATTTTAGTTTTTCTTGCCTCAGTGGTTTACCGGATGTCAGAAAAAGTGAATAACTGTATTTCTTGTGGGAAACAGATACCGCATAGAGATTATCATACTTTGTGTATTCCTTGTTTGGGGCCTGAGCACGACGTTGTTGGGTGTCGCTTTTGTGCTAGGTTCAATAAGCGCACTATTAAGCGAAGGTTAGATTGTGCCAGGTTGGTCTTCGGGAAGCGGTGCAATTATAATATGCCGTCGGATGCTCCGACGCCCGCTTCTTCGAAGAAGCGTAAAGACAGCAGATAAACCCAGGCAAGAAGAGTCGTCCGTACCGGACACCGGTTCTTTAGAGGCGTCAGTGGAACCGGTGGTTCCGCCGGAGGCTTCTCTGGAGTCCCAGGGGGAGACTTTGATATTGCAGGATGTGGCCTCTCAGGAGGCAGGTCAGGCTGAAGGGGCTTCTCAGGTTACTGTACTCCCCTCCCTTCCCAGGGTGGTTAGGCCCTCTCCTTCTGTTTCCAAGGCTTCTCCCAGAGGCAGGCCAGGTTTAGCTTCTGTTGGTGTCACTCCTAGTTCATCAGGATCTGTGCCCAAGAAGCACATGCTTAAAATGGCAGAAGATTTAATTACTTTGATTAGAGGTTCTTTGCCCCCTCCTGATAAGAGGCCTAGGGTGGAACCAGAGTTGGAGAGTTTTGAGCAGGCTTCGGATGTTTCAGAGTCTTCGGCTGAAGACTTGCAGGAGTATTCTCCTTATTCTGATTCTGATGTGGATGATTCTACTCCTTCTGCTTCTCCTCCAGAGGAATTTTCTTTTTCAGAGACTCTTCATTCCATGAGGGAACATTTTAAGTGGGAAGGTCAGGACTTCTCTGATTCCAGGAAAAGGCTTAGGGAATTTTTGTTTTTACCCCAGCATAGGCCTTTGGCTATACCACCTGTTCTGGATGTTGTGGAAGATGTGTTTGCAGAGGCTTCACTTAATCCTGATTCTTTGCCTCCTGCTCCTGTTAAACCGGACAGGTATTACAGGGTGCCTGAAGCTCATAAATATCTTTATAAGAGTCCTAGGGCGGACCCAGAAACTGTTAGTCAGGGACCTAAGGTCAAGGCCTCTGTTGTAAAAAATCCGGTTCCTCCAGATAAAGAGGCCAGAGCTTTGTATAGATGGGGAAAGAAAGTCTATACTTCTTCCACCTTAGCTATGAGGGCTTTGAATTGCCAGTTTCACATGTTGAAATATCAAAACTATCTTCTTTCTCAATTGAAGTCTAAGGTAGATGCTCTGGCGGAAGACATTGAGTGTAAAGAATTACAAGATTTGGTACATATTTCTGAACAGGTGGGTAAGCATTCTTTACAATGTGGTTTTGATGCTGTACAGGCCTCGTCTAGGGTGGCTGCCACTGGGTCAGTTCTTCGCAGGCACGCCTGGCTGAGGGATCAGAATTTATCTGACCATGTTAAGACAAGGATTTTAGATGCTCCTTTACAGTCTGATGTGTTGTTTGGTTCATCTGTGGAGGCAGTCTTAAAGAAAATGGAAGACAAGGCTAAGTCTATGCAGGCTGTTAAAGATTTTTTGCAAGTTCAGCCTCCGAAGTTTAGTAGGAATTGGCCTGCTAAGGGGTGGACGTACCCTTCTTATGATTCACAGTCTAGGGGAAGAGCTAGACATGGTAGGGGCAGAGCTCAGGGCTCTTTCAGACCTAGAACAGGGAGTTCACCTGCACAGTCTTCAGGTGAGGGCAGGGGCCAGTCCTTTCGTAAACAGGCCCAATGACCTACCTTTTCAGCTGCCAGAGCCTTCTTGTCTGGCAGCACCTTTGGGAGGAAGGTTGGCACTCTTCAAAGAAAATTGGAGTTTAATTACCCAGGACAGATGGGTATTGGATATCATACACCAAGGTTACAAGTTTTATTTCCATACCTTGCCTCCTTTCAAAGGCATGCCAGATGTTCCTCCTCAGCAAAGAATAGAGGCTAACAAACAAATTTCTCTGCTGCTTCAAATAGGGGCCACTCTGCCAGAAGTGGGCCTAGGATTTTATTATCGCCTGTTCCTAGTACCAAAGAAGGGGAACACGTGGAGACCAATTTTGGATTTATCTATCCTCAACACTTATCTGGACATTCCCAAGTTCAAAATGTTGACGTTACAACAGCTTTTACCTCTGCTGGGCAAAGATCACTGGATGGTGACTCTGGATCTCAAGGAGGCTTACCTTCATGTTCCTATCAGGCTAAGTTGCAGGAAGTATCTGCGTTTTCGAGCTGGGACTTTTCATTATCAGTTCTCTGCATTGCCCTTTGGCTTATCTACTGTGCCCAGAGTGTTCACGAAGGTTCTGGCTCCAGTGATAGCTTTCTTCAGGCTAAAAGGAATACAGATCTATCCTTATTTGGACGATTGCCTGATTCTGGCCCAAGGAAAGGACGAACTTCTTCATCATTTGCAATATGTGATAGCAGTGCTAAGATGCCTGGGGTATTCTGTGAACGAAATAAAGTCCAGTCTAGTACCCTCTCAGGACATGTGCTTTCTGGGTGTGAGACTGAATACAGCATCCCAGATGGCCTTTTTGACCCCGGACAAACAAAAGAATCTTTCCCTTTATTTCCATCAATTGTCTCATCAGTCCAGGCTGACTGCAAGGACAGTCCTTCAAGCCTTGGGGTTCATGGCATCTTGTATTCTGGTGCTTCCCAATGCCAAACTGCATATGAGGATATGCAATCTCAAAAATGTATGGACACAGCACTGCCAAGATATGGACACTGTCATTCAGATAATACCTTGCATTCAAAAGGAATTTTTGTGGTGGGCTCAGGAATGTCACCTAAACAAGGGACTCTCTGTGACCCGGCCAGAGGCGAGTCAGATTCTAACGACAGATGCCTCAGACAAAGCTTGGGGAGCTCATCTAAATGGAAAGTGGATACAAGACAAGTGGCCTGCCAGACTACAACATCTACATATCAACTTGAAGGAGATGTTAGCAGTCCAATTTGCATTAATAGCTTTCAAGGATTTACTTCTTCCAGGGCAGGTGTTGGTTCTAACAGACAACACAACTGTCATGTGGTACATCAACAAGCAAGGGGGAACACATTCTTATCCTCTATGCAGACAAGCAATGATTTTGTGGGAGACTGCTCTCAGTTTACAGCTAAATCTTCAGGCAAGGTTTCTGCCGGGTGCACAGAACTCCTTAGCAGATGTGTTGAGCAGACGAATTATGGATCCCCACGAGTGGAAATTGGATCCTCATGTATTTCAGAAATTGACAGTGTCATGGGGAACTCCAGACATAGATCTGTTCGCTTCTCCACTAAACTACCAGCTGCCAAAGTTTTGAACAAAAAGGTTTCATCCCACAGCTTGGAAAGTGGATGCTCTTTCTTTCAATTGGAGCAATCTTCATGTGTATGCCTTTCCACCTCTGCCTCTCCTCCCAAAGGTACTCCTAAAGGTCAGGCAGGACAAGCCAAAGATGATTTTAATAGCTCCAGATTGGCCTCGACAGCACTGGTACCCATTACTGAGAAGTCTGGTACGGGAGCCTCCATGGCCTTTGCCTTCGATTCCACACCTGCTGTCTCAGGAGAACAGTCATTTGCTCAATGTCAAACTTCACTCTCTTCACCTAACAGCCTGGCATATTCTGTTTTAAACCCTGGAGGGTCTCAGCTTCCACAGCAAGTTTTGAATGTTATTTTGGAGGCCAGAAGGCCTAGTACAAGGAAAGTGTACGCAGATAAATGGAAGAGATTTTTATTTTGGAGTGCAGCAAAGGAATTTGATGTTTCTAAGCCTAATTTAAGTGTGGCTCTTCAATATCTTGCTGAGTTACTGGACAAGGGTTTGTCCTTCTCTTCTATTAAGGTTCATGCTGCAGCAATTTCTGCTCACTATGACTGTGACCCACCATTGTTTTCTCAGCCTTTGTTTAAGCAATTCCTTAGAGGGGCAAAGAATATAAGACCCCTACGTAGAGCTCCTACTCCTGCTTGGGATCTCAATTTTGTGTTGGAGAAACTCACTCTACAACCTTTTGAGCCTGCAGCTACTGCCGAGTTGAAATATTTATCATGGAAGACTGCTTTTTTGTTGGCCATTACCTCTGCGAGAAGGGTTTCTGAATTACAGGCCCTTATGGCGGTTGAGCCTTTCTTAATTTTCCATAAGGATAGGGTATCTTTACGTACTAATCCTTCCTTTATGCCTAAAGTGGTTTCTAGTCTGGCTTTAAACCAAACTATTCATTTGCCTACTTTTTATGCAAACCCCCAAAATAAAGGGGAAAAGATTTTGCACACCTTGGATATACACAGGCAGTTGCGATATTATTTAAGCAGAACTAAAGGGTTCAGGCAGTCTCAGCAGTTATTTGTTTCATTTGCTTTGGGTTCTCAGGGCAAGCCTGTGTCAAAACAAACTATTTCGAAGTGGATTGGGTTTTGTATTGCTTTCTGTTATTCCCATCATGGTAAGGAGATTCCAGCTGGGATTAGGCCTCATTCCACTAGGGCTACTGCCACTTCTACAGCTTTTTAAGGGGTGGCTACTAAAGATATTTTGGAGGCAGCTACTTGGAGTTCAGTGCATACTTTCTCTAAGCATTACCACCTTCCACTTTACTCTAAATCTAGGGCTGGTTTTGCCACTGCAATTTTACAGGGCATTTTGGCAGCTCCTACTGCTTTATAGTTTTGCCATCCTCCCTTACCTCTGCTTTGGGATTCTACCCAAGTGTAAGGACTGCAGCAATGTGAGATGAAGAACATAGTACAGTTTTGTACCTACCATAAATGTAGATGTTCAAGATCCACATTGCTGCAGTCCAATTACCCTCCCTCCTCCCGCTCTGTAGTTAGAGGCGGTTGTGTGGTTTGGGTTGTGAATATTGTGGATATTGTATATATTGTACATATGATTAGTGCAAGGGTGGTTGGTTGTTTTTTGCTGTCTTTTGGTTTTGACCTTTCTGTTTAGGGTCTTCTGACATCTGGGGCAAGAAAAGACTGAGGATATGACCGTCGGTCATGCGCATTTGTACCCTGACGTCCTGATGTCAGTCTTAAGCGCCTTGACCGACGTCAGCCTAATACTTCGATATTCGGGCCGACCGAGGACAGCAGACTACCCAAGTGTAAGGACTGCAGCAATGTGGATCTTCGAACATCTACATTTATGGTAGGTACAAAACTGTACTTTTTGAAGGTCTATGTGTTGCTTGAGGTATAGTCCAGGTGTTAACCTTCTCCTCTTGACTGTCTAGTACAATCTTGGCTTGAGAGAGCTTTGCTTTTAGTTTGGCTATGTAAGTGCATCTCTCACAGGTTGTAGTGTTGGGTGGTAGGAGGAGAGAGTTGTCTGTAACATGAGGCAATTTCTGCATTGCCATAGTATGCCCAGGCTCACCAAGTGGACTGAAGAAATCACTGGAAGCTGACCCTTGGACATGCCTGGTTCGGTGTTTCTTTTGTAGAGTACAAGAGCTGTTTTCCCTTACCTTGGCAAGGTACTTTGCAATTATAGGCTGTTTAGTGCCTGTGATTACTTACTCCTTATATACAAGGAGAGTTGAGTGCTTTTATCAGTTTAAGGCTTCATAGTGCTTTCCTGCAGGTTATAGATCAAGTGCTATATATATGGTCGCTATGTGTTTCATGACATTTTTGAATAAATTTCATTGCTGGTTACAGTGGTTGAATTATATTTCAGTTGAACTACAACAGTTTGACTCTAATATAATTTCAGGAGTCATCCTCTTTCTCCATGACTGTGC